>NW_023361600.1:0-214308 GCF_001411555.2 Juglans regia
TCGGAAATCATTATATAGCAATGTAAGTATTTTTTTCAAAGAATTCTCGTGAATTTAATGTATTTTTGCACTAGCACATTACACTGTATTTAATTGCTGATTGGTTTTGCCGGACTGAGTCCGAGGAGTATCGGGGTTGATTGGATTGGGTGATGGAGTTGTTAGTATGATTGGTTTAGACTATGAGATTTGTTGGCTGTTCGGGTTTAAATATTGGTGTTTTGTGTATGACGTGGGTTGTGGTGGATATTGGTGATTTTATGAAGTAATGATATACTTTGGGATTATGAGGATTTTTTAAGTTTTGAGAAATTAAGATAGATTATTTTAGAAGCTTAGGCTTAAATATGGAAATCCGTAATTGGTTGAAAACTTACGGAAATTGTGTGATTATTTTTTTTATAGGTGACGATTATTAGTCGACTCAACATTTTTTTGAAGAAATTTCTGAAAAGCTAAGAAGTCCAGGTAAGCGGGGTTTATATACTAGTTTTGCATAAAATAAATGAAAGGAGGTTGACTTTGAGAATAAATGTGTTTATTTTTGAAAGAGATGATCTGAAAACAACCTCAAATGTTTATTCTGCATATGCATAAATTCTATATAAGGGAAAATATTTTTCTGTCATGACTAGTGTAGACATGAGCAAGTTTTGTGTACTTTATTTCTGAACTATGTAAAAGAGCGAATATGAAAATCTGGAAGTTTTGTTATGAACAAATGAGAATATTTTGTTTATGTTTATCTCGAACATGTGAAATGATCTGAAGCTTTTCAGTATTTTGTTTTGATATGATGTGTCATCTGAGAATCTTGGCATGATGTTCTGATTCTGTATATGATTGTAACCGAATTTTCGATGAAATCCGTTCTGTTTCTGTTAAGGCCCAGCCACGGGTATAATGGTGGTTTATAACCCTACTACGGGGGTGAAACATGGAAAATGGCCCAGCCACGTGTATAATGGTGGTTTATAACCCTACCACGGGGGTGAAACATGGAATATGGCCCAGCCACGGGTATAATGGTGGTTTATAACCCTACCACGGGGGTTAAACATGGTATTGTCCCGATGTGATGCTAAGAGATGATTTAATTATAATGTTTCAGTTTGGAAATGCCAACGGATTTTCTTTTTGTGAATAAGTTTTTTTTCTGGAAGTTTCGCTCTAATGTTTTTGTACAAAGTTTTGTTTCTGCATTCCGAAAGTAAATGTTTTGTTCTACTTATCAAATGTTATAAATGCTCATGTTTACATGCTAGTATATGCTCTCTGCTTGCTGAGTTGTTGATAACTCACCCCGTTAATCTTCATAATATTTCAGATGACATCGATGGCTCAGCTGAAGATCAGTATTAGAGTCTATGGAGAAGATTAGCATTGTTTTGTTGTTGGGTATCTCATGATATTAGTATTGGTGTTGGAGGTTAATTATCTTTCTTAAGTTTGCTTCAATGGATTTAGACGGTTTATGGATACTTATGTTAATGTTATATTATTTCTAGTTGTTATTTGAGACATGAAGAAGAGTTGATTTTATTTGGGTTGTTGGATTGAATATTGGATAGATGAGTTTATTTGATTTATTTAATTGAAGTATATACGTTCGATTTGAGGTTTGGGATAATGGATAAATTCTTGAATTTGGAAGTACTCTAGCCTTGTTAGAGTTGATTATCAGGTTTTATGAGTTAACTCTCCGGACCCTCGTGGTCGGGGTGTTACAGATGGTATCAGAGCCAGGTTAGAGATTCTGCATACTATAAACCTTGGAGGTTTAGATATCTGTGGGTTTAAGAAGAAACTTCATATTTGAGGTGTAGAATTTTAAAGAATAAGAGATGATTATGTGGATATTTGAGGTTTAGATTTTACAGACTTTATGATTGAGTTTCGAGATTTTGAGGTTTAGGGATTTTAGATCCGACAAGCTTACTTGGTGGAATATAGGAGATAATCTTTATAAGATTAATTTAAGGTTTAGATTTTTGAGGTTAGATTTCTAAAGACGAAAGAGAGTTTAGAGCGATGTCGGGTTTACAATATTAGATGGTAGGAATGAATATATGTGCTGATTAATGATATGACTAAGAATGGGTAAAACCATGTGTGCAGTACCAGAAAAGTTTAAAGGTTTAATTGGAAATTATTATTTTTATTTAACTTGAATTTATTTGGGTTTGTTTGATTTTATTTTATTTGAATTGAAATTATATTATTATATTTATTAAGTTTATTTTGTTTTGTTCGTTTCGTTCGAAGCTGAAAAGCAGGTTAAGGATTAAGTTATGGCAGGGTGATGGTACGACTGAGAACGCTTTTGTTATTTTTAGCAGAGTAAGCTTGAACTTTTATCAAATTGGTGTGCATTTATAATATCAAGGTTTGAAAGGAACGGCATAGTCTGGGTGATCTATTTGGGGAGTAAGATATTTGAGATTTTCGATTTCATGGATGTATGACACGAGGCTTTAGAATAGAAGATTGTAAGTTCAACAAACTTTAAAGATAGACTTACAGAAATTTCACCAAAAGTTTAAGGTTTTGTAGATTTTAGGAAACGATTGTTATCATTTAATGTTTAGATTTTGAAAACTTTGGGAGTCAATTGTTTTATTATTGGATATAAGTTCATCGATCTTACAGATTTCGGAAAATGATTCTTATATAATTTAAGATCTTAGAATTGCAATTTGAAGGACTGATTTATAATGAGATTGAAATCTTTTTAATTCTGCAAGCTTGGAGTGTTAGCTTGATTTATTTTGGAGACTGATTAATCTGTGACCATTAATGGGGTTGATCGAAGTTGAGTTATTAATATAGGAAATTTTAAGGGAATTATTTCTTTGAGGATTGAAGGTATTGGTCCAGTTTGGATAATAATTGTTATTAATTCGAGGTTTTAGTGGTAGGTTTTGAGATTAGATCCATAGCAGATTTAAGGATAATAGTTGGTGCAGATCCAGGAATTAATTCTTGGTGAGTTTGAGGAAAGTGTGTAATAGTTCATGGTTTTGGAGATAAAGAATTTTTCTACCAAATGTGGTGAGAGTTTTTTTTTGGTTAGTAGGCGTTGAGCTACCTCGTACTCAATGGTATTATGTTGGGTTATATTTAAGGATTCAAACCTTATGCTGATCTTAAGGAATTAGAGATTAAACTTTTGGTGGTGCGGAATTAGGATATAATTCTTGTTGATTTTGAGATAATAGGTCTGGATGATGGAAATGTTTATTGATGTTTAACTTTGGAAGTGGCTAATAGGTTACCAACCTGTAGAATTCAATTAAGGTTTGTGAGTTTTAACATAAGAGTCGATTGAGGTTAGCGCAGATCGTGTTACGAAAATAGTAATAATCATTGGGATTCCTTGGATGTTGTGTAAAGGCTCTTGTGGAAAGATGAGATTTTGGATAGTATTGCCACCCTAAGAATACTGGACGTGTTGTGCCACTGGGAGACTAATACGAGTATGATGGAATTGCCTATGAAAATAGACTTGAGAGAACATTACTCATGCTTGTTGGGAGTTGTTGTTGGTATGGTCTTTTCGAGCGTGTTTTGAGTTGTATCTGGCATCCTGCTTTAGCGTGATGTTTGACCTTACAAATTTCGAGGACGAAATTTTTTTAAGGGGGGAAGGATGTAACACCCCGTATTTTAGTGTAATTTTTTTACTGAAGGATTTTTATTATTTATTCAAAAATTTATTCTCTTGTTTTAAAATTGTTGGGTTTATAGTTGTGTTATTTTTATGATTTTAATTCTGTGAAAATTATTTTTGAAGTGCTTTCTCTAAATTAATTATTTTTATGCGTTTAAATTTCTTCTCAAATTAAATTAACTTGTTGTGGGGTTTAATTATTTATTTTCATTTTAATCATTACGTTTGAATTATTTTATTTTACTTGCTGTTTTAAAATCGTTTCCGTTGGATCTTTTTTGTAACCCAAAATTTGAGGTTTTGGACCTTATTTCTTTCCCTATATTTTTCTCTTTTCTCTTTTCTTTTTCTTCTTTTTTTTTTCTTTCTTTCTTTTTCTTTTTCTCCCCCCTGCTGCCGCGCGGACGTTTCTCTCTCTCTCTCACGCCGTGCAACCGTTCCTCACCCAGCCCACCGCCGTCGCGCCGCCGTGCGCGACACCGCCCACCCCATCGTGCTCCCCACCGGCCGGCGACCTCCCTCTCCGATTTCCAGCCCTAGCCGCGCCGCCGTTAGCCTCCACGCACCACACGAAGCCGCGGCATTCCTTGCGCCGCCGTCGTTCCACCACCGGCCACCATCTTCCTACCACTTCATCCCTGACCTCTTGGCAACCCTTTGGACCCAACCCCAGCTCCGATCCGTCACCGGTGAAGCCCCACCAAGTCCATTTACGATTTGTACGTTTTTGGCCTTAAAACACCATTTGCGCCGTCATCCACGGCAAACCACCACCACCATTGGCTTCACCGACCTCTCTAGGCCCTACCCTATCATTTTGGGGTCTTCGTTTGTCTCCGTTGAAAATTGGGTATTTGTGACCCACGGCCACAGTGTATTTTACACTGTGGTGTTGCTCAGACGTCGCCTTTTTCAGTTTCGTGATCCTTCGGAAATCATTATATAGCAATGTAAGTATTTTTTTTCAAAGAATTCTCGTGAATTTAATGTATTTTTGCACTAGCACATTACACTGTATTTTAATTGCTGGTTGGTTTTGCCGGACTGAGTCCGAGGAGTAACGGGGTTGATTGGATTGGGTGATGGAGTTGTTAGTATGATTGGTTTAGACTATGAGATTTGTTGGCTGTTCAGGTTTAAATATTGGTGTTTTGTGTATGACGTGGGTTGTGGTGGATATTGGTGATTTTATGAAGTAATGATATACTTTGGGATTATGAGGATTTTTTTAAGTTTTGAGAAATTAAGATAGATTATTTTAGAAGCTTAGGCTTAAATATGGAAATCCGTAATTGGTTGAAAACTTACGGAAATTGTGTGATTATTTTTTTTTATAGGTGACGATTATTAGTCGACTCAACATTTTTTGAAGAAATTTCTGAAAAGCTAAGAAGTCCAGGTAAGCGGGGTTTATATACTAGTTTTGCATAAAATAAATGAAAGGAGGTTGACTTTGAGAATAAATGTGTTTATTTTTGAAAGAGATGATCTGAAAACAACCTCAAATGTTTATTCTGCATATGCATAAATTCTATATAAGGAAAATGTTTTTCTGTCATGACTAGTGTAGACATGAGCAAGTTTTGTGTACTTTATTTCTGAACTATGTAAAAGAGCGAATATGAAAATCTGGAAGTTTTGTTATGAACAAATGAGAATATTTTGTTTATGTTTATCTCGAACATGTGAAATGATCTGAAGCCTTTCAATGTTTTGTTTTGATATGATGTGTCATCTGAGAATCTTGGCATGATGTTCTGATTCTGTATATGATTGTAACCGGATTTTCGATGAAATCCGTTCTGTTTCTATTAAGGCCCAGCCACGGGTATAATGGTGGTTTATAACCCTACCACGGGGGTGAAACATGGAAAATGGCCCAGCCACGGGTATAATGGTGGTTTATAACCCTACCACGGGGGTGAAACATGGAAAATGGCCCAGCCACAGGTATAATGGTGGTTTATAACCCTACCACGGGGGTGAAACATGGAATATGGCCCAGCCACGGGTATAATAGTGGTTTATAACCCTACCACGGGGGTTAAACATGGTATTGTCCCGATGTGATATTAAATGAAGATAAGATTATAATGTTTCAGTTTAGAAATGTCAACGGATTCTATTTTTGGAATAAGTTCATTTTTTTGAAAATTTCGCTCTAATGTTTTTGTACAAGTTTTGTTTCTACATTCTGAAAGTAAATGTTCTGTTCGGCTTATCAAATGTTATAAATGCTCATGTTTACATGCTAGTATATGCTCTCTGCTTACTGAGTTGTTGATAACTCACCCCGTTAATCTTCATAATATTTCAGATGACATCGATGGTTCAGCTGAAGATCAGTAATAGAGTCTATGGAGAAGATTAGCATTATTTTGTTGTTGGGTATCTCATGATATTAGTATTGGTGTTGGAGGTTAATTATCTTTCTTAAGTTTGCTTCAATGGATTTAGACGGTTTATGGATACTTATGTTAATGTTATATTATTTCTAATTGTTATTTGAGACATGAAGAAAAGTTGATTTTATTTGGGTTGTTGGATTGAATATTGGATAGATGAGTTTATTTGATTTATTTAATTGAAGTATATACGTTCGATTTGAGGTTTGGGAAAATGGATAAATTCTTGAATTTGGAAGTACTCTAGCCTTGTTAGAGTTGATTATCAGGTTTTATGAGTTAACTCTCCGGACCCTCGGGGTCGGGGTGCTACATTTAATGTTTTAAATTTTGAAAGCTTCGGGAGTCGATTGTTTTATTATTGGATATAAGTTCATCGATCTTACAAATTTCGAAGAATGATTCTGGTATAATTTAAGGTTTTAGAATTACAGATTTGAAGGATTGAATTGAAATAAGATTTAAGTTTTTAATTCTGCAGGCTTGGTGTACTAGCTTGATTTATTTTGGAGACTGGTTAGTATGTGACCATTATTATGGGGTTGATTGAAGTTGAGTTATTGATATAGGAAATTTCAAGGGGATTTTTTCTTTGAGGATTGAAAGTATTGGTCCAGTTTGGATAATAATTGTTATTAATTCAAGGTTTTAGTGGCAGGTTTTGGGATTAGATCCATATCAGATTTAAGGATAATAGTTGGTGTAGATCCAGGAATGAATTCTTGGTGAGTTTGAGGAAAGTGTGTAATAGTTCCTGGTTTTGGAGATAAAGAATTTTCTATCAAAATGTGATAAGAGTTTTCTAGTCATTAGGTATGGAGCTACCTTGTACTCGATGGTGTTGTTTTTTTTATGAGGACATAAATTTTATGCATGTGGCGAATTATCAGAATGCGCAGCAGAAGCATGATATTTTGGTTATAATTAGGAGTTCAAATTTTGTGTTGATTTTGAGAAATTAGTCGTGACTTAAATTTTTGAGACGATACTTGTAGTTGGAGACTAATCGCTCAGTTGTACCAATTATGTTATTGATGATTAACTTTGGAAGTGACCATTAGGTTACCAAAGGTAGAATACAATGAAAATTTGGAAGTTATACCGTAGGAGTCAATTGGGGTTAATACCGATTTTCGAATAGAGCTATTAATCTTTGGGATTCATTGGATCTTGTATTAAAGCTCTTGTGGAAAATGAGATTTTGGATATCATAGCCATCCTAAGAATACTGGACGTGTTGTGCCACTGGGGGACTAGTACGAGTATGATGGAATTGCCTATGGAAGGTTTAGCGTGTTTTGGGTTGTATCTTCTATCCTGCTTTAACGTCATGTTTGACCTTTCAAATTTCGAGGACGAAATTTTTTTTAAGGGGGGGAGGATGTAACACCCCGTATTTTTTAGTGCATTTTTTTTTCATTGAATGATTATTTGTTATTAATTTAAAATTTGATTATCTTGTTTTAAATTTTCAGATTTTAGTGGGCTTATTTTGTTATGATTTTTTAATTTGTGAAAATTAAATTTGACATGTTTCCTTAATATTAATAATTGTTATGCATTTAAATTCTTTGAATTTAAATTAGTTTGTAGGTTTTAAAAATTATTGTATTGTTGGATTTAATTATTTTATTTTACTTAGTCATTGTATTTAAATTTATTTTATTTAAAACTGTGGTGTTGAAATAATTTTTTGTTGGAATTTTGTGACCCAAGTTGTGAGTTTTGGACCTCACTTATTTTCCCTCTATTTTTTTTCTTTTCCTTTTCTTTTTTTTCTTTCTTTTCTTTTTCTCCCGTGGTTTCCCTTCCCGCGCGGACGTCTCTCTCTCTCTCTCTCTCTCTCTCTCGGATAACTCTTCCTGTTCGGAATATTATCAGTCGGCTATTCCTTCAATGGATGAGATGGATTGGGCTCTCAAGGGAGTGGATTATTGGTTTGAGTTGTAGCACGGGACTGTGAAGAGGCCCAATAGGTCTAAGAGTTGTATTAAGCCCCTTCCACAACCATTTTACCACACTTCAACAAAGCATCACTATTCTTTGAGTTAATTGAATTTTGTATGACTTTGATGGGTTTAAATTCTAAAGGCAATAATTTTTTAATGAAAGATTGTGTAAAAATTGTAAAATAATTGTGTTTATAGTATTTCCAACTTTTAATATAGATGCCTTTTCACCGGATAGTTAGGCAGCTTCGTGATTTCATGGCATTCAGTTGACCATTTCATGGCATTCAGTTGACCTGGCCCGTTTGTTCCTTCTGTTGCTATTTATGGACTTTTTCATCCTTGTGAAACCGATATTGCCTTTTTTTTTATAGAGATATTTAGTGATGCAAGACAGATTATTAAATTTCCTGACAACTTGGTCTTTCTATTTATTTAGTGGCTAAATTCATATATGATGTAGCAGCATACATCACTTAATTGAACACTTCCGCATTGCCTGGTTTGAATCGTGAAGGGGCTTATATATTTAAAGGTGGGATGGGGGTTAGAAGCAACCTTACATCAGATGCCGAAAGAATCAGCATAAGATACCTTGAACCAGTAGTGGTGGACTTCTTAGGAATATTATTGCTTTTAATGAAACTGATTTATTAAGGAATAAAGCTTGAATGGCACTTCTAAAATCCCGAGTATGTTGGTTATATATAACCAATCATGACATAAAATCCCAATCCTCTGATAGTATAATCGTATTATTTCAAACAATCAAGACCATACAATTCTTGGACCGCTTATGACATACCCAAACTCCAATTTCTTGAAGGATGAAGATCCCATTATCGAAGAAAGAAAGCAATCAACTGGTTTGGTTTCCAACTTCCAAGTGCAAGTCAAAGCTTCATCCTGTACATACTTAACTTATTTGACACAGAAAAGAATCACAACTAATCTAAATATCAGTACAATGAAGGATTTACATAGTGTTACCTGTCTAAGGCAGCTTGGCTAATAGGAATCACACCGACTGGGGATACGAGAGCATCCACAGGAATGTCATTTGGAGTGACTGCTATAACTCCTTCATCCATTATCTGAACAGAATATGACAGCACAACTGCAGAAACAGACACAGTCATTTCAAGTGACTAGCATACCCTTATAACCAGACTACAGGACCTTGAGCAATTGTTTAAAACGAGAATTCACCAACTACTTATATACCAAGGAGGGGTTGCTTCCAATCCCTTGCCTTTGCAAGCTCTTGGTATTTCTCCAGGAAGGTATCATAATAACTATAGATTTTCACCAAACAAAGCAACATTAGTTATGCATGACTTTAACATGTAAATTGTAATTTGTAATACCCCGTATTTTTTAGTGTATTTTTTTTTTAATTGAATGATTATTTGTTATTAATTTAAAATTTGATTATCTTGTTTTAAATTTTCAGATTTTAGTGGGTTTATTTTGTTATGATTTTTTAATTTGTGAAAATTAAATTTGACATGTTTCCTTAATATTAATAATTGTTATGCATTTAAATTCTCTTAATTTAAATTAGTTTGTAGGTTTTAAAAATTATTGTATTGTTGGATTTAATTATTTTATTTTACTTAGTCACTGTATTTAAATTTATTTTATTTAAAACAATGGTGTTGAAATAATTTTTTGTTGGAATTTTGTGACCCAAGTTGTGAGTTTTGGGCCTCACTTCTTTTCCCTCTATTTTTTTTCTTTTCCTTTTCTTTTTCTTTTCTTCTTTTCTTTTTTTTCTTTCTTTTCTTTTTCTCCCCTGGTTTCCCTTCCTGCGCGGACGTCTCTCTCTCTCTCTCTCGCCGTGCAACTGTTCCTAACCCAGCCCACCACCGTCGCGCCGCCGTGCGCGACACCGCCCACCCCATCATGCTCCCCACCGGCCGGCGACCTCACCCCTCCAATTTCAGCCCTCCTCACGCCGCCGTTAGCCCCCACGAACCACACCAAGCCGCGACACTCCTTGCGCCGCTGCACCGTCGTCGCACCACCTCCTACCACCATCTTCTCACCACATCATCATCGACCTGCTAGCAACCTAATGCACCCATCCTTGGCTCTGATCTGTCACCGGTGAAGCCCATCTATCTCCATCTTCGATTTGAGCTTTTTGGCATTAAATCGCCACCCACGGCCAACCACCACCACCACTAGCTTCACCGACATCCCTAAGCCCTACCCTATCAATCTCGGGTCTTCGTTTACACCCGTTCAAAAGTGGATTTTTGAGACCCACGGCCACAGTGCATTTCGCACTGTTTTGTTGCTGCGTTGCCGCTTCTAGCACCTTCGTGATCTTTCAAGAATTATATTATAGCATTGTAAGTATTTTTCCCAAAGAACTTTTGAGATTTAAATGTATTTTTGCGCTAATTTATATTTACTAAGAATTTGTTGGTTGTGCTGGACTGAGTCCGAGGAGTAAGGGGGTCGGTTGGATTGGATGATGGAATTGTTTGTGTGAGATTGGCTTATGCTTTGAAATTTGTTGGCTGTTTCGGGTTTAAATATTGGTGTTTTGAGTTTGATGTTGGTCATGGTGGATATTGGTGATTTTTAAGAAGTGATGGTATATTTTGAAGTCTGTGGGTGCACTGAGACCCAGATGATTTTATATGCAAGCTATATGCTGTAAGGAGAAGCGGCAAACTGGTGGGAGACCAAGCGGCCACTCCTAGAAATGGAGTTGGGATCCTTGGCTGCTGTGTCTTGGCAGCAGTTTAAGAAAGAATTTGATGATCGATACTTCCCTGTTTCGACGAGACGGCAAAAGGCTCGGGAGTTTAATAATTTGGTTCAAGGAGACGTGACTGTCGAGCAGTATGCAAGGAAATTTATGGAGCTTGGACGGTTCGCTCCTCACCTCATTGCTACTGAAGAGATGCGGGCTGAACGTTTCCAAGAAGGGTTGCGCCCTCAAATCCGCAGGCAGGTCGCATGCCTGGAAATCCAGAACTTTCAGAGGTTGGTCGATGTGGCCTCTATTGCTGAGCGAGAGCGAGGTGCTGTGGTAGGCTCCCCACCGGGTAAGAAGCGACTGAACGTTGATGGTGAAGGGAGCAGCTCCGGGTCGCCACAGAAGTTTGTGCAAAGGATCGGGGCCCGAGCGCAGGCAGCTTCCGGTATGCGTATTGGGGGCCGAGCTCCAGTTTGTGGCAGATGTAATAGAGCCCACGAGGGCGAGTGTCGTCAGGGTTGGAACCAGTGCTTTTAGTGTGGTCAGACGGGGCACTTTTTCTCGTGAGTGCCCTAATCGGACCCAAGGGAATCAGGGTGGTCGTCGCGGTGGTAGGACTAATCAGAGGCAATTAGGTCAGGCTCGGATGTACTCGTTGACTCCTGGTAGTGCTGGCGACGAGATTCCAGAGACTCAGGACGCTGGAGTTATGGCAGGTATGGGTCTAATCTTACCTTTCGTAATGAATGCCATGTGTGGTTTATTCTTGGGTTTTGGAAAGTTATGCAAGCTGTACCCATGCCCGTTGGGTGTTGGAGGTTGTGTGATTTTCTTAAGAGTGTTTTGGTTGTATTTGGTTTCCTGCTTTAGAGTGATGTTTGGCCCTACAAATTTCGAGGACGAAATTTTTTTTAAGGGGGGAGGATGTAACACCCCGTATTTTAGTGTATTTTTATTGAAGGATTATCTTTATTTTATTCAAAAATTATTCTCTTGTTTTAAAATTATTGGATTTTTAATTGGGTTATTTTTAGGATTTTTAATTTGGTGAAAATTATCTTTTATATGCTTTCTTATTATTTATTTATTGTTATGCATTTAAATTACTTTTCTTATTTAATTAATTACTGTGGGATTTAATTATTTCAATTTGACTTTACCATTACGTTTAAATTATTTTATTTAATTTGTGGTTTTAAAATCATTTCCGTTGGATCATTTTCGTGACCCAAGTTATGAGGACTGGACCTCATTTCTTTCCCTCTATTTTTCTCTTTCCTCTCTTTCTTCTTTTCTTTTTCTCTTTTTCTTTCCTTTTTCTTTCTTTTCCCGCTGCATTTTTCCCCGTGCGCGACCCAGCTCCCTCTCTCTCCTCGTGCGTCCGTCACCTTCACCCAGACCGCTGCCGTCACGTCTCCGTGCGCGACACCGCCCGGCCGACTAGCTCCCCCACCGGCCGGCGACCTCACCCTCCAAATCCTAGCCCCTACCTTGCCGCTAGTAGCCCGCACGCACCCTTCAAGCCGCGGCGTTACTTTCGCTCCAGCGCCGCCGTCGCACCACCTCCGGCCACCATCTTCCTACCACTTCATCCCCGACCTCTTAGCAACCCAATGGACCCAACCCCGGCTCCGATCCGTCACCGGTGAAGCACAACCAAGCCCATCTCTGATTCCGGCCTTTTTGGCCTAAAAACACCCCTTGCGCCGCCACCCACGGCAAACCACCACCACCATTAGCTTCACCGACCTCTCTAGGCCCTACCTTACCATTTTTGGGTCTTCGTTTGTCTCCGTTGAAAAGTTGGTATTTGTGACCCACGGCCACAGTGTATTTTACACTGTGGTATTGCTCAGACGTCGCCTTTTCCAACTTCGTGATCCTTCGGAAATTGCTATATTGCACTGTAAGTATTTCTCCAAAGAACTTTCGTAATTTAAATGTATTTTTGCACTAACATATTACACTGTATTTGTTTGACATGCCAGACTGAGTCCGAAGAGTTTGGGGGTCGGATGGATTTATGATTGGAGTTGTTTGGGTTGGTTTGATTGGATTGGTTATTGGTTATTGAGGAATGTGGATTTGTGTTGGTACATGTGCATATCAATCTTTCATGCATGATCATGTTTGTAAAGAAAACTGGGTTTTCGTGTATTGCATTCATGTGCATGTGTGATTTGGAAAAGTTATGATTTCATGTGTGAGAAATTGGATTTGTTTGGATTGATTGATTTGAGAAAAAGGGAAAGAGACTGTAGGGATGGTGGTAAGCAGGGACGGTGGTAGAGTCCCGCCTGTGATTCCCGCCTACGGTGCACGCGGTAGGGATGGTGGTAAGCAGGGATGGTGGTTGTGTCCCGCCTGTGATTCCCGCCTACGGTGCACGCAGTAGGGATGGTGGTAAGCAGGGATGGTGGTAGAGTCCCGCCTGTGATTCCCGCCTACAGTGCTCTGTTATGTATCTATTGTGTGGAAAGGAACTGTAGGGATGGTGGTAAGCAGGGACGGTGGTAGAGTCCCGCCTGTGATTCCCGCCTACGGTGCAGGCGGTAGGGATGGTGGTAAGCAGGGATGGTGGTTGTGTCCCGCCTGTGATTCCCGCCTACGGTGCACGCAGTAGGGATGGTGGTAAGCAGGGATGGTGTGAGTCCCGCCTACAGTGTCCGATAAATTGTTGAGTTTTGTTTAAATCATTTTCTGGGAAAATGTTGGATTATATGTTTTGGCTAAAAATGGGATTTTGACGTGTGTTGGAAAATTATCATTTTCGGGGAAAATGATGTTTTGAGAGAAATGTATATTCTTTTTTTTTTATGCATGCATGTTGGTCGTATTTAATGCATTTATATTACGTTGTTATTTTGGGTTATACTTACCTGCGGTACCGTTTTATGGTATCGTAGCTTTTGATGCAGATGAGGATGATGAGTCTTAGGCTTTGGCTCCATGGTGAGAGTGATCTGGGATCACTGGCTGTGTTAAACTTTATTTTGGGATGACTGTATAATTTTGTAAACCCTTTTACTGATGTTTACTTGTATTTAAATTCTGGTACTTAGTTGACTAATCCGCTGCGTTGTTTTTGTACACTGTCGCTTGTACACACACTTGGGCACGTTTCGTTGGGATGTGTGACCGTGTTATCATCATCCTGGTGTCTCGATTCCCGTGTTTCCTTACATGGGGGTCGGGGGCGCCACATATATGCTCTCTGCTTACTGAGTTGTTGATAACTCACCCCTTTATCTCCATAATATTTCAGATGACATTGATGGTTCAGCTGAGACTCAGTATTAGAGTTTATGGAGAAGATTAGCAGTGAATGGTTGTTGGGTATCTCGTGGTATTAGTATTAATGTTGGAAGTTATTTATATTTCTTAAGTTTGCTTCAATGGATTTAGACGGTTTATGGAGACTTATGTTAATGTTTCATTATTTTTAGTTTGTTATTTGAGACATGAATAAGAGCTGATTTTATTTGAGGTGCTGCATTGAAAATTGGATAGATGAGTTTATATGGTTTATTTAATTGAAGTATTTACGTTTGATTTGAGGTTTGAGAAAATATATATTCTTGAATTTGGAAGTACTCTAGCCTTGTTAGAGTTGATTATCAGGTTATATGAGTTAACTCTCCGGACCCTCGGGGACGAGGCGTTACAGTTGGTATCAGAGACAGGTTTGAATTCTGCATACTATAAACCTTGGAGGTTTAGATTTCTGTGGGATCATAGGATGTAAAGATTTCAGTGTAGGAACTTGAGGAATTTAAGAATGATCATGTGGATATTTAAGTTCGAGATTCTTAAAACCTTATGATTGATTTTGATGGAATTTGAAGATGTAGATATGGTAAGTTTATTCTGTAGGATGTAGGACATGACTTGGAAATAATCTTTATAAGATTTAAGGTTTAGATTTTTGTGGTTTGGATTCTAAAGATGTACTAGAGTTTAGAGCGATGTTGGGTTTACAATATAAGATGATAGGAATGACTATATGTGCTGGTTAAAGATATGGCTAAGAATGGGTAAAACCATGTGTGCAGTACCGGAAAAGTTTAAAGGTTTAATTGTAAATTATTGTTTTTATTTAAATTGAATTTATTTGGTTTTGTTTGATTTTTTTTTATTTGAATTGGAATTATGTTATTTTTTTATTTATTAAGTTTATTTTATTTTGTTCGTTTCGTTCGAAGCTGAAAAACGGGTTAAGGATTAAGTTATGGCAGGAAGATGGTACGACTGAGAATGCAATTGTTATATTTAGCAGAGTAGGCTTGAACATTTATCGACTTGGTGTGCTTTTATAATATCAAGGTTTGAAAGGAACGGCATGGTCTGGGTGATCTATTCGGGGAGTAAGATATTTGAGGTTTTCGATTTTATGGAGGTATGCCATGAGGCTTTAGAATAGAAGATTGTAAGTTCAACAAACTTTAAGGATAGATTTATGGAAATTTCACCAAAAGTTTAAGGTTTTGCAGACTTTAGGAAATGATTTGTTATCATTTAATGTTTTAAATTTTGAAAGCTTCGGGAGTCGATTGTTTTATTATTGGATATAAGTTCATCGATCTTACAAATTTCGAAGAATGATTCTGGTATAATTTAAGGTTTTAGAATTACAGATTTGAAGGATTGAATTGAAATAAGATTTAAGTTTTTAATTCTGCAGGCTTGGTGTACTAGCTTGATTTATTTTGGAGACTGGTTAGTATGTGACCATTATTATGGGGTTGATTGAAGTTGAGTTATTGATATAGGAAATTTCAAGGGGATTTTTTCTTTGAGGATTGAAAGTATTGGTCCAGTTTGGATAATAATTGTTATTAATTCAAGGTTTTAGTGGCAGGTTTTGGGATTAGATCCATATCAGATTTAAGGATAATAGTTGGTGTAGATCCAGGAATGAATTCTTGGTGAGTTTGAGGAAAGTGTGTAATAGTTCCTGGTTTTGGAGATAAAGAATTTTCTATCAAAATGTGATAAGGGTTTTCTAGTCATTAGGTATGGAGCTACCTTGTACTCGATGGTGTTGTTTTTTTTATGAGGACATAAATTTTATGCATGTGGCGAATTATCAGAATGCGCAGCAGAAGCGTGATATTTTGGTTATAATTAGGAGTTCAAATTTTGTGTTGATTTTGAGAAATTAGTCGTGACTTAAATTTTTGAGACGATACTTGTAGTTGGAGACTAATCGCTCAGTTGTACCAATTATGTTATTGATGATTAACTTTGGAAGTGACCATTAGGTTACCAAAGGTAGAATACAATGAAAATTTGGAAGTTATACCGTAGGAGTCAATTGGGGTTAATACAGATTTTCGAATAGAGCTATTAATCTTTGGGATTCATTGGATCTTGTATTAAAGCTCTTGTGGAAAATGAGATTTTGGATATCATAGCCATCCTAAGAATACTGGACGTGTTGTGCCACTGGGGGACTAGTACGAGTATGATGGAATTGCCTATGGAAGGTTTAGCGTGTTTTGGGTTGTATCTTCTATCCTGCTTTAACGTCATGTTTGACCTTTCAAATTTCGAGGACAAAATTTTTTTTAAGGGGGGGAGGATGTAACACCCCGTATTTTTTAGTGCATTTTTTTTTCATTAAATGATTATTTGTTATTAATTTAAAATTTGATTATCTTGTTTTAAATTTTCAGATTTTAGTGGGTTTACTTTGTTATGATTTTTTAATTTGTGAAAATTAAATTTGACATGTTTCCTTAATATTAATAATTGTTATGCATTTAAATTCTCTTAATTTAAATTAGTTTGTAGGTTTTAAAAATTATTGTATTGTTGGATTTAATTATTTTATTTTACTTAGTCACTGTATTTAAATTTATTTTATTTAAAACTGTGGTGTCGAAATAATTTTTTGTTGGAATTTTGTGACCCAAGTTGTGAGTTTTGGACCTCACTTATTTTCCCTCTATTTTTTTTCTTTTCCTTTTCTTTTTTTTCTTTCTTTTCTTTTTCTCCCGTGGTTTCCCTTCCCGCGCGGACGTCTCTCTCTCTCTCTCTCTCTCTCTCTCTCGCCGTGCAACCGTTCCTAACCCAGCCCGCCGCCGCCGTGCGCGACACCGCCCACCCCATCGTGCTCCCCACCGGCCGGCGACCTCACCCCTCCAATTTCAGCTCTCCTCGTGCAACCGTTAGCCCCCACGCACCACACCAAGCCGCGGCACTCCTTGCACCGCCGTCGCACCACCTCCGGCCACCATCTTCTCACCACATCATCATCGACCTGCTAGCAACCTAATGCACCCATCCTTGGCTCCGATCTGTCACCGGTGAAGCCCATCTATCTCCATCTTCGATTTGAGCTTTTTAGCATTAAATCGCCACCCACGGCCAACCACCACCACCACTAGCTTCACCGACATCCCTAAGCCCTACCCTATCAATCTCGGGTCTTCGTTTACACCCGTTCAAAAGTGGGTTTTTGAGACCCACGGCCACAGTGCATTTCGCACTGTTTTGTTGCTGCGTTGCCGCTTCTAGCACCTTCGTGATCTTTCAAGAATTATATTATAGCATTGTAAGTATTTTTCCCAAAGAACTTTTGAGATTTAAATGTATTTTTGCGCTAATTTATATTTACTGTGAATTTGTTGGTGGTGCTGGACTGAGTCCGAGGAGTAAGGGGGTCGGTTGGATTGGATGATGGAATTGTTTGTGTGAGATTGGCTTATACTTTCAAATTTGTTGGTTGTTTCGGGTTTAAATATTGGTGTTTTGAGTTTGATGTTGGTCATGGTGGATATTGGTGATTTTTAAGAAGTGATGGTATATTTTGGGATTATGAGGGTTTTAAGTTTTGAGATATTAAAATAGGTTATTTTAGAAGTTTAGGCTTAAATATCGAAATCCGTGGTTGATTGAAAACTTACGGAAATTGTGTGATTATTTTTATAGGTGACGATTTATAGTCGACTCGACTTTTTTTAGGAAAATTCTGAAAAAGCTAAGAAGTACAAGTAAGCGGGGTTCATATACTAGTTTTGCATAAAAAAAAATAAAATGAGGTTGATTTGGAAAATAAACGTGTTTGTTTTTTAAAAGAAATTATCTGAAAACAACCTCAGATGTTTATTCTGCATATGCCTAAATTCAATATAAGAGAAAGTGTTTTCTATCATGACTGGTGTAGACATGAGCTAGTTTTGTGTACTTTATTTCTGAACTATGTAAAAGAGCGAATAAGGAATTCTAAAAGTTTTGTTATGAACAAATGAGAATACTTTGTTTATGTTTATCTCAAACATGTGAAATGATCTGAAGCTTTTCAGTGTTTTGTTTTGATATGATGTGTCATCTGAAAATCTTGGCATGAAATTCTGATTCTGTATGTGTGTAACTGGATTTTCGATGAAATCCGTTCTGTTTCTGTTAAGGCCCAGCCACGGGTATAATAGTGGTTTATAACCCTACCACGGGGGTGAAATATGGAATATGGCCCAGCCACATGTATAATGGTGGTTTATAACCCTACCACGGGGGTGAAACATGGAATATCGCCCAGCCACGGGTATAATGGTGGTTTATAACCCTACCACGGGGGTTAAACATGGTATTGTCCCGATGTGATGCTAAGAGATGATTTAATTATAATGTTTCAGTTTGGAAATGCCAACGGATGTTCTTTTTGGAATAAGTTTATTTTTATGAAAATTTTGCTCTAATGCTTTTGTACAAAGTTTTGTTTCTGCATTATGAAAGTAAATGTTTTGTTCTGCTTATTAATTGTTATAAATGCTCATGTTTACATGCTAGTATATGCTCTCTGCTTACTGAGTTGTTGATAACTCACCCCCTTATCACCATATTATTTCAAATGAAATTGATGGTTCAGCTGAGGATCAGTATTAGAGTTTATGGAGAAGATTAGTAGTGAATGGTTGTTGGGTATCTCGTGGTATTAGTGTTGATGTTGGAAGTTATTTATATTTCTTAAGTTTGCTTCAATGGATTTAGATAGTTTATGGAGACTTATGTTAATATTTCATTATTTTTAGTTTGTTATTTGAGACATGAATAAGAGTTGATTTTATTTGAGTTGCTGGATTGAAAATTGGATAGATGAGTTTATATGGTTTATTTAATTGAAGTATTTACGTTTGATTTGAGGTTTGAGAAAATATATATTCTTGAATTTGGAAGTACTCTAGCCTTGTTAGAGTTGATTATCATGTTATATGAGTTAACTCTCCGGACCCTCGGGGACGAGGCGTTACATAATTAGCGTATAAGAATAAAAGGTCTATTTCATCTAGGAATAAAAGAAGTTAAATTCCTTTAAAATGCATGAGAGAGAGAGAGAGATTTCCTATACAATAGCAGTTCCAGAAGTTGGTTCACCAATTATTTCGGAGGCTACGCCATACCAACAAATATATGCATCTGGAGTCTCAATGAATACCGATACTTTAGGAGCTTAAAATAGAGATTTTATATCTAAATGAGCACATGATATCGCCTACCCTCAGCACCCACAATTGCAGAGGCTAATAGAAGTTTAAATGATAGGCCAGGATTCATAACTATACCTTCCACCACGACCCAGGCGCCTTCCAGATCTGTCAAATGCTAGTCCTGAATGTAGAAAATGCTATTATCTGCATTTTGGTTTGTGAAACTGCTGAGCATTTTATAATCAAATCAGAAGACAGGAAGTTCTACCAGGCAAGAGGAACAAATCAACTGGCTCATTTGCTAGCATAACTGCACCAAAAGAAATCCTTGTAAGTGTCAACCCATGTACATATATTTACATGCATCTATAAAATGCAAAATTAGGCCTACAAAAAATATTTGAACGGGAGGAAAATGTATAAAGCTTGGCTAGGTTCAGGTGAATTGAGTGCAGAAGTTGTTTCGTGAAAGCAAGAGAGATAGGTTATAACAATTAAAATAGTTACCATCTTCACATTTGTTTCCATCACTATCCACTGGAGCTGGTTCTAGGATGTCCATTGAATTTGCAACAAGATCATCATTACATGAGATTTTCAGCATGCGCATGTGACAATTATTGTCCTCCACGCGTGGAACATACAATATTTTTCCTTTCTATCTGTGGCCATCTTGTAACGCCCCGACCCCGAGGGTCCGGAGAGTTAACTCATAAAACCTGATAATCAACTCTAACAAGGCTAGAGTACTTCCAAATTCCAGAATATATCCATTTTCCCAAACCTCAAATCGAACGTAAATACTTCAATTAAATAAATCAAATAAACTCGTCTATCCAATATTCAATCCAACAACCCAAATAAAATCAACTCTTCTTCATGTCTCAAATAACAACTAGAAATAATATAACATTAACATAAGTCTCCATAAACCGTCTAAATCCATTGAAGCAAACTTAAGAAAGATAATTAACCTCCAACACCAACACTAATATCATGAGATACCCAACAACAAATCAATGCTAATCTTCTCCATAGACTCTAATGCTGATCTTCAGCTGAGCCATCGATATCATCTGAAATATTATGAAGATTAACGGGGTGAGTTATCAACAACTCAACAAGCAGAGAGCATATACTAGCATGTAAACATGAGCATTTATAACATTTGATAAGCCGAACAAAACATTTACTTTCAGAATGTAGAAACAAAACTTGTACAAAAACATTAGAGCGAAATTTTCAAAACAATAAACTTATTCCAAAAAGAGAATCCGTTGGCATTTCTAAACTGAAACATTATAATCTTATCATCGTTTAATATCACATCGAGACAATACCATGTTTAACCCTCGTGGTAGGGTTATAAACTACCATTATACCCGTGGCTGGGCCATATTCCATGTTTCACCCCCGTGGTAAGGTTATAAACCACCATTATACCCGGTGGCCGGGCCATTTTCCATGTTTCACCCCCGTGGTAGGATTATAAACCACCATTTTACCTGTGGCTGGGCCATTTTCCATGTTTCACCTCCGTGGTAGGGTTATAAACCACCATTATACCCGTGGCTGGGCCGTAACAGAAACAGAACGGATTTCATCAAAAATCTGATTACAATCATATACAGAATCAGAACTTCATACCAAGGTTTTCAGATGACACATCATATCAAAACAAAACACTGAAAAGTTTCAGATCATTTCACATGTTCGAGATAAACATAAACAAAATATTCTCATTTGTTCATAACAAAACTTTTAGAATTTTCAAATTCGCTCTTTTTGTATAATTCAGAAACAAAGTGCATAAAACTAGCTCATGTCTACACCAGTCATGACAGAAAAACACTTTCTCTTATATTGAATTTATGCATATGCAGAATAAACATCTGAGGTTGTTTTCAGATCATTTCTTTTAAAAAACATACACGTTTATTCTCAAAGTCAATCTCATTTTATTTCTTTTATGCAAAACTAGTATATGAACCCCGCTTATCTGGGCAACTTAGCTTTTCAGAAATTTCTTCAAAAATGTCGAGTCGACTATAAATCATCACCTATAAAAAATAATCACACAATTTCCATAAGTGTTCAACCAATCACGGATTTCCATATTTAAGCCTAAGCTTCTAAAATAATCTATCTTAATTTCTCAAAACTTAAAAATCCTCATAATCCCAAAGTATATCACCACTTCCTAAAAAAATCACCAATATCCACCATGACTAACGTCAAACTCAAAATACCAATATTTAAGTCCGAAACAGCCAACAAATTTCATAGCATAAACCAATCTCACACAAAACAGTGCGAAATGCACTATGGCCGTGGGTCTCAGAAACCCACTTTTGAACGGGTGTAAACGAAGACCCGAGATTGATAGGGTAGGACCTAGGGATGTCGGTGAAGCTAGTGGTGGTGGTGGTTGGCCGTGGATGGCGGCGTGGGCGGCGGTTTAAGGCCAAAATGCTCAAATCAGAGATGGAGATAGATGGGGCTTCACCGGTGACAGATCGGAGCCAAGGATGGGTGCATTAGGTTGCTAGAAGGTCGATGATGATGTGGTGAGAAGATGGTGGCCGGAGGTGGCGCGACGGCGGCGCAGCGGCGCAAGGAATGCCGCGGCTTCGTGTGGTGCGTGGAGGCTAATGGCGGTGCGGCTGGGGCTGGAAACCGGAGGGGGAGGTCGCCGGTGGGTGGGGGTGCTGGGAAGCCGGGCGATGTCGACCACCGCCGGCCCACGGCGGCGCTGGGGTGAGAAGGAGGATCGGATAGAGAGAGGGAGGGGGGTTGCGGGGCGCGGAAAAGAAACCAGGGGAGAATAAAAAAAAAAGAAAAGAAAGGAGAGAAGAAAAAAGAAAAAGGAAGAAAAGAAAAGAGGAAAGAGAAAAAAATGTAGGGAAAAAAATGAGGTACAGTCCTCACATCTTGGGCCACAAAAAAAAATGATCCAATGGAGACGATTTTAAAACAGCAAGTGAAATAAAATAATTCAAACGTAGTGATTAAAATGAAAATAAATAATTAAATCCAACAAGAAGTTAATTTAATATGAAAAGAAAATTAAATGCATAACAATAATTAATATTAAGGAAACATGTCAAATTTAATTTTCACAAATTAAAAATCATAAAAATAAACCCACTAAAATCTGAAAATTTAAAACAAGATAATCTAATTTTAAATTAATAACAAATAATCATTCAATTAAAAAAAATACACTAAAAAATACGGGGTGTTACACATCTTGAGTTAAATATAAAAAGTTAAGTACTTCCCAACACGTGATAAAAAATATGTGGTAAGCAAGGATTCATGAAAGTAATAACGTCGCACAACATCTCGTTTCATGCTAAAAGTGAAAGTTATAAACCTAAGGTTTGCAGCCTAGAGAAACTGGTGGTGGTTAGTACATGAAAATAAAAAATCGATTGGTAATCATATCTACACGTTTTGTAACACCCAGTTCCACCGTGAAACCCAATCCCAGACCTGCTGATGTAACGCCCCGGTCCCGCACGCGTCGAAGAGTTATTTCCTAGCACTTAAACTCACATTCCAACAATATAAAAATAGCATGAACGTGAACTTGAAATATAACATAGACCTAAAACATAACATGAACGTGAACATGCATAATTTGAACATGAACTTGAGCATGACATAACATAAATGTGAACTTGGAACATAACGTAAATGTGAACATAACATAACATGAACTTGAAACATATTCTTGTCTCATGGGATTACCATGATTGCATGAACGTAAACTTGAACGTAAATGTAATTTAAGATGACAGACATGACATACTTCAAGACATAAATGTAACAGAATACATTTCATAACTTGGCATACGTGTAACATGCAACATTTCGTAACATGGCATACCATATAACAGACAACATTTCATAACATGGTGTAACATGTGACAGTGAATCTTACATGACATGAAATACATGTAACAGATGGCATACTTAACTTAACATGACATGCTTGCAATGTATAGGAATACGTGACAGAATATCTTTTGTAACAGATGAATAATTCATGACAGAATAAATTCTGTGTAACAGATAAATATGTAATGACTTGGCATGGCACATATGATAACATGCATACATACAATTTAGTTCTCTTACTTATCACTCATACACATTAAACTGATAGTAAGTTAAAAGCTAACTTACCTCGATCGTCGCGTTCTACTAGAATAAAGCGCGAAACACGAGGAACTGTAAAAGGTTATTCTAAAAGTTAGAAATTAATTACTAACAATTAGAAATGTGAAAAGAGACAACTTAGAGTAAAATTACCATTTTACCCTCTACATGTGGGCAAATGACCATTTTACCCCCTAACTTAAGGATTTGATATCCTAATTCCAAAAAATTACCAAAATTTACATTCCTCATGTAAATTTTGTCCCAAACTCAAATCTCAACTCAAAAAAATTTAAAACCAATCACAACTATGAAAGACTCACTATGGCCGAAACCTACATAGGTCATTTGTCTTATTTTGGTTGCAATTCTTTCAAGTTCCAAAACTCATGAATAAACCAAAATCTTGTAATAAAGATCTTCCTATCCTAAGTTTAAAAACACCCTTAAAACTATACATTAAGAAAAAGTTAATTATCAATACCAAACTTTTTGTAAAAAGACCCAAACTTTTTAACAAAAAGTAAACCTTAAATCACAAGTTTTGACCTTAATAAAAACATCTCCAAGAATTCCAAAAAATCAAATCTTACTTCTAACATATTCATAACATCATCCTAAGATCAAACATGCTTTAAAACATCAAACAAAACTCACCAAAAAACACAAAACAACACTTGGAGTTTTTGGTTTTAAACTTAGTCCAAAACAGAAACTGATTTTCCCAACTAACTATGATCAATCTCTTGATCCATGGCTTAAAGACATGTGATCTTCAAACTAACACATCACCTGGTTTAAAAATGTGTCCTAAAGAAGATCCAACCATCAAACTTAAAATCACATGGCTAAAATTTAATACAACATGGATCTAACTCAAAAAAATCAAAGTTTAGGCCTAACCGAAATCCTCTTGCATAGAAAATCATATCTTTAAAAATAATACTAAATATCTTTGAAATAACATTCTAACATGTATATAAGAGGTTTAGGATCATCATATAAAAATATCAAAGCCTTTGGAATAAGATTAAACCATGAAATATTCAAACTTTCACCAAACAAAAACTGTTTTTCCACTTCCAGTTTTCAAGTTTCTAACTCTAAGCAAATCTATCATCAAAAGCTTTATTCATGCAACAAAACCTCAATGAACATTCATAAACACATGTTAACAACACTCCATAAAATTTTCGGACCAAGATAAGTCCATTAGCTTGGTCAAAACTTCCAAAACATAACATACTCTCCAGTTTCACGCCCAAAATGACCTTTCCATGGTTAAAAATACTTTTGACCAACCAAATGAGAATGGAATGAGACAAATAATATATCCACGGAAACTATACTCAAAGGTAAACAACTTATGTGAAGGAATAATCGTGCGAAAATACCTACAAAGGGTCGTAAATGGCCACGCAAAAAGTCCCAGAAATCTGCCTGAGAGAGCTCTTTTGGGTTTCTCTGTAAGAACGGGAGAAAGAAGTGATAAAATGGAGAGAAGTATGTCTTGCACGACTTTAGACTTCTGGAGGGAGAAGTTATGGGCTTGAATGACCCTTGATTGGAGGTGGAGAATAGAGAGGGGCAGAGACTGCTTGCAGCAGCTGTGAAAGATGGAGGTTGATGGAGTGGATTTCTCCTTCACATCAAGGCACTATTGGGTGCAGCCAATGGCAGTGGATGGTCTGCCATGGGGGGGAGGAAACTTCTCCAAGAAGCTTTGCCAAGGTGGCCAATTTCGTGGGCCTTGGTGGGCCCCACCAAGTGGGCTTCAATTTGGGGTTTAAAGGGGGTTTGGTTAGGGTTTGAGATGCTATCAAGCCCAAAATCAAATTTTCTTGGCCCAATCAAATTCCCAAGGTTTAAAAGGTTGAATAATGATGTCATAATAAGGATTTGATTAATTAATAGCATGTGGAAGTGATTTAATCAAGTGATTAAACACAATGCTAGAAATCAGATTAAAAAGGGTTTGGAGGCCAACTTTAGGGTTTGGGAAAACCATTTAGGGTTTTGGTTTCAACCAAGCTTTTGGGGTTTCAATTGGATTCCAATCATTTAGGGTTTTTCTAGGGTTGAAACCCTCTTTGGTCTGGCACAATTTGGTTGAACAGATGAAACACAACTTTGCTTAGGTGGCATGATCTCACACCTTGATTCCATCACAAATCTATCTAATGGTTCTTCTTTGTGCCAAGTGTCCAAATAAAACTTCTCTAACCTAATTTGGACATTCCACACTGTGATTTTGAAAACACTGCAATGGGTGCGCTTATCAAGGTTACTATTCACTCCAAAAAATACATAATAAACTTAGTACTAAAAAATTCTAAATATTCATATTAACTTATAGTGAAAATCGTTTAACGAAATTCAACCCCGAAGTGCCCCTAAAAATAATTTCACAATTTTCAACAGACGTTTCGTCCGGAATTATGAAAATAAGTTATTGCGCCATAAAATGCTAAATAATCCTCTGAGTCTAATGGCGTAGACCATAACGCATTCTGACACTTCTAACTACCTCAAGTAATTAAACTCATATCACTAGCACCATAGTGAGTGATAACACTAACTATGTTGACAGACTAAAACCTATACGATTGGTCGATTCGTAAAAACTTATGGGATTTTCACGAGATTCCTAAAGTTAATAGAAATTCCACTAATGAATTTCTAGCGGGCTGTTACATCCTCCCCTCCTAAAAAAAAGATTTCGTCCTCGAAATCGACGTAAGTACAAACATAAAATACGCTCAAAAGAAGAAGTTGCTTACCAACTTATTGCCCATCACTGGATGCCTCATCACGCCCAAGGGGCAGGTCTCGTTCTTCTTGTGGTAACGCCTTCTTCTCGTAGTCAACACTATTCTTATCTATAACCATCACATGGTTATACAAAGTAACTATCACTATAACATTAGGGTATAACAATCCCAAAGATTACTGCCTAAACTTAATGACTTCTAGACTGACCTTCTAGGATACTGAATCCTTGCTTAAAAGAAATCACTATTCTCTTCACTATTCAAATAATTATCCACAACGTGTATATATATCTACCATTCTTAACTCTCTCTCTCTCTCAAATCATAACAATTTGTACTGGAATCCTTCCACAAGGTAGGTCAAGTAGTACCAACATACTCTCTAAATCTAAAATTTCAAGTATTCATGCAGTTCAATTTGGAAGAATTTAATCCATACACAACTGAATTCACATTCTCTATTTCCTCATGGAATTATATCTGCCTAGGACTAGCTTACTCCTTCATGATCACCACAAATCGTTCCTCCTCCTAGGTGGTACCTTGATAAACGATTAGCTATTAACCTCAACTCAAGAGTTTCTCTCTTATGATTAACATAGCTCTTCTATCCATCATGAGCTACCTCTTTTTCTGACTCCAATCCAAAGAATTTGATCCTACTGTTCACGTAAATCCTTAAGACAAGATTTTACTTCCCATATAAATGTCTCCAATATAAGGGCAATCCTGGTTTCCACAAACACGGTGCTTTGCCAGAAATTATTTATTCGCGATTGGATAAAACTATTATCATAAGTGAATCCTACTAAGGCCAAAGTTTCTTCCACACACTTTACTCTTCCGAACATAAATTTCATTGTAACCTTATAATCAAAACAAACTCTAAATACGTGGGATACTAATTCATCAACCTTGAATATCCTTCCTCGTACTACTAAAAGGTATTACATATCTACCCTGGTATGAATAAAATTACTCCCAATGAGAAATGTTACTCTTACCACCTAGTAACAATTCAAAGTACGAACTGAACTCTCGTGCAATACCACAATCACTAAAAGTAGGGCCTCGCTTGAATCAAACTGCGTACAAGTTATAAACCTCAATGATTTAACTTACCCAAAGTATCAATAATGCAATAGTACCATCAATTGCAATCTAATCAACCTTAAACAAGCTTAACAATATAGAGCTCTTAGAAAAATACCAGTGATGACGCCAACTCCTTTAGTTCCTAGGGCGTCAGCATCTGCGTCTCTAGAAGTACCTGCATACACTTAAGCTAGTACTGGAGGTCGTGGCTTTGGTTTGGAATCTCCAATGGGAACAGTTCCATTTCTCCGGCCTCTTTTGGGACAATTTCTAATCAAGTGGTCAGGTTGGCCACATCTGAAACAGAGTCTTAAGGTAAGTTTGCACTTGCCTCCATGGTTCTTTCCTGACATCCCACATATTGGGTATGTGGTTAGTATTGAGCTTCCAATCTCGATGCTTTTTCCCTTATCTGGTCCAGTAGACATCTTCTTCATTTCTAGATTTTCTTCAGTAGCATACAATGAAGTTCTCTTTCATTCCGTATTGATCTGGATCGCTAGACCTCTCTGCTCAGCCTCTGCTATCGCGGCCACGTTTACTAACTCTTGATAATTCTTTATTCTTAGGCAAGCTACTTGGCTTCGGATCCATGGCTGAAGTCCAACTTGAAACTTTCGTGCTTGCATCCTTTGAGTAGAAATCAAGTGTGGTGCAAACCTTCCAAACACCATAAACTTAGCGGCGTACTGCTCTACGGTCAAACTGCCTTGAGTTAAAGTTGCAAACTCCTGCTCCTTTAGCTGTTTGACAGAATCTAGGAAGAATTTGTTGTCAACTCTTCCTTAAATCTCTCCCAAGACAATGCATCCAAACTTCCTAGTTCCCTAACTAGAAGCTGCCTTTGTGTACCCCACCATAGTCCAGCTTCTCCTTAGAATAGGTATACAACATATAGAATCTTATGGTCCTCAGTACATCCACAGATCTCGTATGTCCTTTCGAGATCCATAATCAATTTCTCGGCTTTTAGTGGCTCTTCATTACTAGAAATGTTTGGATAACGATGGATCAAGAACGTCTCACACAAACAATCCCTGACTTCGGGTCTAGGTACATGTGCTTGCTGATGTTGCTGTTGTCTAAGCATGTCAGTCAACAAACGTACAGCTTCAGCAAATCTTCCATCCATCAGGGGATTCTGATTATCCTAATTTGTGACTCCCTTAGGGTTTTGACGTATCCTACCTCGAGTCATGTCACTTCCTAAATCACATGAGTACACGTGTTACAACCACATACTGTCTCTTATACTTTAAGAAATTCAAGCCTAATGAAGACTACAATTTCAAGCCTAATATTTGGTGCATTTCCTAAGGACATGTGGATTTAATCCCAGAGACGTATTGCTCTGATACCACCCTGTGACGCCCCCAAATTCCGCTTGGGATCGGACGGACATTTGAAGTGTCGAGACATGCAACACAAGGTTACCTGCCCCCGTTCATGACATATAAGATGCAATATTCCTAACATGCATCTAGCATTATGCAATATTCGCAGCGGATAATTTTTTTCTTTAGCAATACTATGCACCAAACTAAAATATCCCAAATACTTAAAACATACTTCATACTTAACGACATACTAAACAACTAAGCTCACAATAATAGTCCATAAGGTTGTGATCAAAAGAATGCTGGAGATTGAACTCCACCACTACAAATAGTAATCTGAGGTAACTATTGTAATACCATCTACGTCGCACCGTCGCTTAGTCGGCCATTTCCAGTTGGTCGATTCCCGGTTCTCCTTCAGATCCTATAACAAAATCTATCATTCGGGGGGAATGGTAGTTGGGACTACCATAGTGAGATTTGATTACAAATCTCAGCAAGTTAACGGAAAACTTCCACACAGGTCAATGATGCATGCATGGTAGTAAAAGCATGAATGCATAATCAAATCATAAGTAATCATAGCATAACTTGATATACAACATAACATAACTGGCTTAACTTAAACTGAAACTGAAGCTTAGCATGAACGTGACTTGAAACATAGCATGAACGTGAACTTGAAATATAACATGGACTTAAAACATAACATGAACGTGAACATGCATAATTTGAACATGAACTTGAGCATGAAATAACATAAATATGAACTTGGAACATAACGTAAATGTGAACATAACATAACATGAACTTAAAACATATTCTTGGCTCATGGGATTACCATGATTGCGTGAACGTAAACTTGAACGTAACATAACGTGAACTTGAAACATGACTTGAACGTGAAATACATGAACTTGAAATCTTATTCAATAGACTTAATCATTAAAGTGACCATATGGGTGCTACACAGGTCCCCTTGAGCTGTGTGTCCCTGCCGATTACCGCATTACATCATAGGTTTCTATACCAGCTGTGAGTGCGTTAATACGTACTCCACAGTTGTTGTGGCCCCACGTATTCTACGTGTCACAATTGCTGTGTCTCACTTAGTGTATGCTTCACAGTTGTTGTGGCCCCATACTTCATGTTCCACAGTTGTTGTGGCCCCATGACTTATTTGTTTGTCCCACACTTGCTGTGGACACACGTAACGTAATGTGTGGCACCATCGGCGTTAGTGCTTGGCGCGCTCCGGTGACCAACTAAGGCCCCATTTGTAACCTGTTGACTGTACTTTGTCAACCCAGGAAATTTCACACCTATTTAGACACTCCAGCGTGAACAAAGGAGTTCCACTAGGATATTACCTCATCCTAGCACTTAGGGTCGTGATTGACATGAATAACTTAACTGGCATACATGACATTTCGTAACGTGACGTAACATGATCGTGACATAAAAGACAAAAGTCCTGACGTAGCATAACATGACATGAACATAAGATGACAGACATGACATACTTCAAGACATAAATGTAACAGAATACATTTCATAACATGGCATACATGTAACATGCAATATCTCGTAACATGGCATACCATATAACAGACAACATTTCATAACATGGTGTAACATGTGACAGTGAATCTTACATGACATGAAATACATGTAACAGATGGCATACTTAACTTAACATGACATGCTTGCAATGTATAGGAATACGTGACAGAATATCTTTTGTAACAGATGAATAATTCATGACAGAATAAATTCTGTGTAACAGATAAATATGTAATGACTTGGCATGGCACATATGATAACAAGCATACATACAATTTAGTTCCCTTACTTATCACTCGTACACATTAAACTGATAGTAAGTTAAAAGCTAACTTACCTCGATCGTCGCGTTCTACTAGAATAAAGCGCGAAACACGAGGAACTGTAAAAGGTTATTCTAAAAGTTAGAAATTAATTACTAATAATTAGAAATGTGAAAAGAGACAACTTAGAGTAAAATTATCATTTTACCCTCTACAAGTGGGCAAATGACCATTTTACCCCCTAACTTAAGGATTTGATATCATAATTCCAAAAAATTACCAAAATTTACATTCCTCATGTAAATTTTGTCCCAAACTCAAATCTCAACTCAGATAAATTTAAAACCAATCACAACTATGAAAAACTCACTATGGCCGAAACCTACATAGGCCATTTGTCTTATTTTGGTTGCAATTCTTTCAAGTTCCAAAACTCATGAATAAACCAAAATCTTGTAACAAAGATCTTCCTATCCTAAGTTTAAAAACACCCTTAAAACTATCCATTAAGAAAAAGCTAATTATCAATACCAAACTTTTTGTAAAAAGACCCAAACTTTTTAACAAAAAGTAAACCTTAAATCACAAGTTTTGACCTTAATAAAAACATCTCCAAGAATTCCAAAAAATCAAATCTTACTTCTCCATGTGGATGGTCTGCCATGTGGGGGAGAAAACTTCTCCAAGAAGCTTTGCCAAGGTGGCCAATTTCGTGGGCCTTGGTGGGCCCCACCAAGTGGGCTTCAATTTGGGGTTTAAAGGAGGTTTGGTTAGGGTTTGAGATGCTATCAAGCCCCAAATCAATTTTTTTTGGCCCAATCAAATTCCCAAGGTTTAAAAGGTTGAATAATGATGTCACAACAAGGATTTGATTAATTAATAGCATGTGGAAGTGATTTAATCAAGTGATTAAACACAATGCTAGAAATCGGATTAAAAAGGGTTTGGAGGCCAACTTTAGGGTTTGGGAAAACCATTTAGGGTTTTGGTTTCAGCCAAGCTTTTGAGATTTCAATTGGATTCCAATCATTTAGGGTTTTGCTAGGGTTGAAACCCTCTTTGGTCTGGCACAATTTGGTTGAACAGATGAAACACAACTTTGCTTAGGTGGCATGATCTCACAACTTGATTCCTTCACAAATCTATCTAATGGTTCTTCTTTGTGTCAAGTGTCTAATACCATTCACTAAGTGTGGCTAAAATCTTGCCAAGTGTCCAAATAAAACTTCTCTAACCTAATTTGGACATTCCACACTGTGATTTTGAAAACACTGCAATGGGTGCGCTTATCGAGGTTACTATTCACTCCAAAAAAATACATAGTAAACTTAGTACTAAAAAATTATAAATATTCATATTAACTTATAGTGAAAATCGTTTAACGAAATTCAACCCCGAAGTGCCCCTAAAAATAATTTCACAATTTTCAACAGACGTTTCGTCCGGAATTATGAAAATAAGTTATTGCGTCATAAAATCCTAAATAATCCTCTGAGTCTAATGGCGTAGACCATAACGTATTCTGACACTTCTAACTACCTCAAATAATTAAACTCATATTACTAGCACCATAGTGAGTGATAACACTGACTATGTTGACAGACTAAAACCTATGCGATTGGTCGATTCGTAAAAACTTATGGGGTTTTCACGAGATTCCTAAAGTCAATAGAAATTCTACCAATGAATTTCTAGCGGGTTGTTACACCGAGGGTCCGGAGAGTTAACTCATAAAACCTGATAATCAACTCTAACAAGGCTAGAGTACTTCCAAATTCAAGAATATATCCATTTTCGCAAACCTCAAATCGAACGTAAATACTTCAATTAAATAAATCAAATATACTCGTCTATCCAATATTCAATCCAACAACCCAAATAAAATCAACTCTTCTTCATGTCTCAAATAACAACTAGAAATAATATAACATTAACATAAGTCTCCATAAACCGTCTAAATCCATTGAAGCAAACTTAAGAAAGATAATTAACCTCCAACACCAACACTAATATCATGAGATACCCAACAACAAATCAATGCTAATCTTCTCCATAGACTCTAATACTGATCTTCAGCTGAGCCATCGATGTCATCTGAAATATTATGAAGATTAACGGGGTGAGTTATCAACAACTCAGTAAGCAGAGAGCATATACTAGCATGTAAACATGAGCATTTATAACATTTGATAAGCCGAACAAAACATTTACTTTCAGAATGCAGAAACAAAACTTGTACAAAAACATTAGAGCGAAATTTTCAGAAAAATAAACTTATTCCAAAAAGAGAATCCGTTGGCATTTCTAAACTGAAACATTATAATCTATCATCGTTTAATATCACATCGGGACAATACCATGTTTAACCCCCGTGGTAGGGTTATAAACCACCATTATACCCGTGGCTGGGCCATATTCCATGTTTCACCCCCGTGGTAGGGTTATAAACCACCATTATACCCGTGGCTGGGCCATTTTCCATGTTTCACCCCTGTGGTAGGGCTATAAACCACCATTATACCCGTGGCTGGGCCATTTTCCATTTTTCACCCCCGTGGTAGGGTTATAAACCACCATTATACCCGTGGTTGGGCCGTAACAGAAACAGAACGGATTTCATCGAAAATCCGATTACAATCATATACAGAATCAGAACTTCATGCCAAGGTTTTCTGATGACACATCATATCAAAACAAAACACTGAAAAGTTTCAGATCATTTTACATGTTCGAGATAAACATAAACAAAATATTCTCATTTGTTCATAACAAAACTTAGAATTTTCATATTCGCTCTTTTTGTATTCAGAAACAAGTGTACAAAACAAGCTCATGTCTACACCAGTCATGACAGAAAAATACCTTCTCTTATATTGAATTTATGCATATGCAGAATAAATATCTGAGGCTGTTTTCAGATCATCTCTTTTCAAAAACAAACACGTTTATTCTCAAAGTCAATCTCATTTTATTTCTTTTATGCAAAACTAATATATGAACTCCGCTTACCTGGGCAACTTAGCTTTTCAGAAATTTCTTAAAAAATGTCGAGTCGACTATAAAACGTCACCTATAAAAAATAATCACACAATTTCCGTAAGTTTTCAACCAATCACGGATTTACATATTTAAGCCTAAGCTTCTAAAATAATCTATCTTAATTTCTCAAAACTTAAAAATCCTCATAATCCCAAAGTATATCACCACTTCCTAAAAAAATCACCAATATCCACCATGACCAACGTCAAACTCAAAATATCAATATTTAAATCCGAAACAGCCAACAAATTTCATAGCATAAACCAATCTCACACAAACAACTCCATCAAATCCAACCGACCCCCTTCCTCCTCAGACTCAGTCCGGCACAACCAACAAATTCACAATAAAAATGAATTAGAGCAGAAATACATTTAAATCTCAAAAGTTCTTTGGGAAAAATATTTATAATGCTATAATATAATTTTTCAAAGATCACGGAGGTGCTGGAAGCGGCAACGTAGCAACAAAACAGTGCGAAATGCACTGTGGCCGTGGGTCTCAGAAACCCACTTTTGAACGGGTGTAAACGAAGACCCGAGATTGATAGGGTAGGACCTAGGGATCTCGGTGAAGCTAGTGGTGGTGGTGGTTGGCCGTGGATAGCGGCGTGGGCGGCGGTTTAAGGCCAAAATGCTCAAATCAGAGATGGAGATAGATGGGGCTTCACCGGTGAGAGAAGATCGGAGCCAAGGATGGGTGCATTAGGTTGCTAGAAGGTCGATGATGATGTGGTGAGAGAAGATGGTGGCCGGAGGTGGCGCGACGGCGGCGCAGCGGTGCAAGGAATGCCGCGGCTTCGTGTGGTGCGTGGAGGCTAATGGCGGTGCGGCTGGGGCTGGAAACCGGAGGGGGAGGTCGCCGATGGGTGGGGGTGCTGGGAAGCCGGGCGATGTCGACCACCGCCGGCCCACGGCGGCGCTGGGGTGAGAAGGAGGATCGGACAGAGAGAGGGAGGGGGGTTGCGGGGCGCGGAAAAGAAACCAGGGGAGAATAAAAAAAAAAAGAAAAGAAAGGAGAGAAGAAAAAGGAAAAAGGAAGAAAAGAAAAGAGGAAAGAGAAAAAAAATGTAGGGAAAGAAATGAGGTCCAGTCCTCACATCTTGGGCCACAAAAAAAAATGATCCAATGGAGACGATTTTAAAACAGCAAGTGAAATAAAATAATTCAAACGTAGTGATTAAAATGAAAATAAATAATTAAATCCAACAAGAAGTTAATTTAATATGAAAAGAAAATTAAATGCATAACAATAATTAATATTAAGCAAACATGTCAAATTTAATTTTCACAAATTAAAAATCATAAAAATAAACCCACTAAAATCTGAAAATTTAAAACAAGATAATCTAATTTTAAATTAATAACAAATAATCATTCAATTAAAAAAAATACACTAAAAAATACGGGGTGTTACACATCTTGAGTTAAATATAAAAAGTTAAGTACTTCCCAACACGTGATAAAAAATATGTGGTAAGCAAGGATTCATGAAAGTCATAACGTCGCACAACATCTTGTTTCATGCTAAAAGTGAAAGTTATAAACCTAAGGTTTGCAGCCCAGAGAAACTGGTGGTGGTTAGTACATCAAAATAAAAAATCGACTGGTTTAAAGAACAAAACTTTCATAGGAAATTTCCCCCTAGTAATCATATCTACACGATTTGTAACACCCAGTTCCAACGTGAAACCCAATCCCAGACCCGCACGGGTTGAAGAGTTATTTCCTAGCACTTAAACTCACATTCCAACAATATAAAAATAGACTCCAAATTCCCAGTATCATTTAGAAAATTTGATTCAATCTAATTTCTTTAATATAACCAATTTTTCAAAATGTCAAGTCATCACAACACAATAAAATTTCTTAATAAAATTCGACAATACACATAAAAAAACTTCCAATACTTCAACCACAATACTTAAATCATCTCACCCAATGCCACATAATCTCGATCCTCAGCTGAACCATCATAATATCTGGAAAATATTGTGGAGATAAGGGGGTGAGTTATCAACAATTCAGTAAGCAGAGAGTATATACTAGCATGTAAACATGAGCATTTATAACATTTGATAAGCAAAACAAAACATTTACTTTCAGAAGGCAGAAACAAAACTTTGTATAAAAACATTAGAGCGAAATTTCCAGAAAAATAAACTTATTCCAAAAAGAAAATCCGTTGGCATTTCTAAACTGAAACATTATAATCATATCATCGTTTAGTATCACATCGGGACAATATCATGTTTAACCCCCGTGGTAGGGTTATAAACCACCATTATACCCGTGGCTGGGCCTTAATAGAAACAGAACGGAACATCATTTGAACCAGATCACATTCAAATACAGAATCAGAACTTCATGCCAAGGTTTTCAGATGACACATCATATCAAAACAAAATACTGAATAGTTTCAGATCATTTCACATGTTCGAAATAAACAGAGTCCAAAACATCTTCATTTATTTATAGCAAAAACTTTTAGATTTTTCATATTCACTCCTTTTGCATAGTTCCGAAACAGAATGCGCAAAACTAGCTCATGTCTACACCAGTCATGACAGAAAAATACTTTCTCTTATAGAATTTATGCATATGCAGAACAAACATCTGAGGTCGTTTTTAGATTTCTTTTCAAAAATAAACATGAATATTTTCAAAGTCAAACTCATTTTATTTCTTTTATGCAAAACCAGTATATGAACCCCGCTTACTTGACTTCTTCGTATTATCAACACCTTGAGCCGGAACTCTAATAGCAACACCACCTAAACAAAAAGAACATATATCCAACCTTTAACAACCAATCTAGTAGGCTGCTATTTATTGAGTAATAAATCAAAACAGTCCCTTCACAGCTCAATAACTATCCTAACAATTAAACCCGAACAACTCTCTCTACAAACCATTCGCATTTAAAACCCAAAACAGCCACCACCTTCTATTAACACCAAACCAACTATAATTATTTCCAAAACTGTAACACCCAGACCCAAAATTTGTACAGATGGACTGTGATTTTTTTTTATTTGGAGATCTATGCCGTTTATTTATTATTATTTTTATTATTATTTTTTTTCTCCCCGCTTGTTTTGTTTATTTTTTTCGTTTCCGTCTCTTTCCGTTTATATTATTTTTTTTTTTCGCACGGCTTATATTTATTTTTTCCGTCGCACAGCATGCATACGCACGTTTTCGTTCACGGCATGCTTGCACACACACGTCCCTCTTGCACGTCCCGCGTTCGGTTGGTTTTCATCTAGGGTTTTCTTTTCTTGTTCAATCATCTACTTATTTTTCATACGAAGAAGGCTCGCGCCGCTGCCTTCCCACGCCGAACCATAGCCCAGTTTTTCCTCCTCAGCCTCCATCCCCTCGGTTCCTCGCACCCCGAGTCGTGCAGCACCCCAAAGTTTATCCGCGTACCGCGACGCCGTCCCAGCATCACCGCAGCCTGTCCTCACCCTTTCGGAGAGCACCACGCCAGTTAACAGAAAAGCCTCTGCCTTCAGCCTACCGTGCACCGAGTTGCATACCGCGGGAAGCCACCGCAGCCGCCGGGTCCATACCTCCTTAAGCCGCCGTAAACCTGCACGAAACCACCGTGCCCACTGCCCTATCACGCGAAGCTGTCGCCTAGTGTTCCCGTAGCCTCTACAGCAAGCATCGGACTGCTCTGTTTTGTTATCCAAAAACAGAGCATTTCCAGCCACCTTGAGCCGCTGAAAGCATCCTCCACCGAAGCTCTTCCGCGCTGTGCCCACACAGAAACTGCCGAGGAGGACGTCTCAGCACCCCTGTCCGCCGCACGCAGCCTTTGTTTCCCCGGTAAGCTCACGCCATTTCTTGTTGGTGTCTCCATTCTCTCGGTCTCTCCCTCTTTCTCTCACCGTCTCTCTCTCGGTTTCAGCTCTCTCTCTCTCTCTTCCAGTGCACCGCCGCAGTACCCACCACCACTAGCGCACCCGCCCAGCTCCGTCGCAGCTCCACTCCTCTCGGTAGGTCCTCCGTTACTCTTCAACCGCGCGGCATGGTCACGTTGCTTGGCTTGTATGGTTGTTCCGTAGACTTTCCGTAGTTTAGGAAATATTTTTGTCTGATAATTACTTTTTTACCCTTTGTGGGATGTATAGGATATTGTACTGAGTTTATATAGTTTTTTTTTAAATTATACTATGTGCAACGATTATTTTATTGAAAGTGTATTTTGAACATTTTATTTATGATTAAAGTAAATCACTTAAGTATTTTTTTTTTTATGTTATTAAGTAAAGGTTTATTTTAAGAGTAAACATTATTGGTGTTTTTAGATAATGGTGGTATTATAGGAAATTTTTAGAATTCTAGGTTTTGAGGATTTAAATAGGTTCTTAGGTTCAAATACGAAATACGTGATTGATTGAGAATTTACGGGAATTACTTGATTATTTTATAGGTGACGATTAATTATTGTCCGACGTTTTGAGGAATTTCGAAAAAGCTAAGAAGTTCAGGTAAGCGGGGTTCCTATGCTAGACTTTGCATTAAATAAAATGAACTGAGGTCCTTTTTGGAAAATGTGCATGTTCTGCTATGAAAAGAAATTTGAAAACAACCTCAGATATTTGTTCTGCATTACTCATGAGATTCTGTTTAAGAATAACGTATTTTCTGTCATGACTGGTGTAAACATGAGCTTATTTTTGATATTTTATTTCTGAACTTTGAAAATGAGAGCGAATATGAAATTTGTGCATAAATTATGTGGTGATATGATTTTGTTCTGTTCCGAAAAATTTTGTTCAGTACATTGTTTGGAAAAGACGTGATTTCTGAAAACCTTTGGCATGACTCTCTGATTCTGAATTTGATTCTGTTTCTGTTCTGTTCAGTTACGGCCCTGCCACGGGTGATAATAGTGGCATACGGCCCAACCACGGGTAATAATAGTGGATACGGCCCAACCACGGGTTATAATAGTGGATACGGCCCAACCACGGGTAATAATAGTGGATACGGCCCTGCCACGGGTTATAGTAGTGGTCTCTGTTTTGAGTGCACACCTTGGTGACAGAGTGTTTTATGTTCTGCTTGGCTATCCGCAGATGCACAACCCTACCACGGGGGTTATACATGGCCTCTGTTCTGATATGATGTTTTGATGATGACGATGATCATTTATGCTATGCCAAAGAATATTTTGAATGAAATTATTTCTAAATCTTCGCTCTGATATTTTAATAACATGTTCTGCTTCCGCACTCTGAAAATGAAAATGTTTTGTTCTGCATTCTGATTTCTGTAAATGCTCATGTTTATACACTGGTATATGTTCTCTGCTTACTGAGTTGTTGATAACTCACCCCCCTTATCTCCATAATATTTCAGATGACATTGATGGTTCGGCTGAGGATCAGTATTAAAGTCTATGGAAAATATTAGCATTGATTTATTGTTGGGTATCTCATGATATTAGTGTTGGTGTTAGAGGTTATTTATCTTTCTTAAGTTTACTTCAATGGATTTAGACGGTTTATGGAGACTATGTTAATGTTTGATTATTCCTAGTTGTTATTTGAGACATGAAGAAGAGTTGATTTTATTTGGGTTGTTGGATTGAATATTGGATAAATGAGTTTATTTAATTTATTTAATTGAAGTATTTACGTTCGATTTGAGGTTTGGTAAAATGGATATATTCTTGAATTTGGAAGTACTCTAGCCTTGTTAGAGTTGTTTATCAGGTGTTATGAGTTAACTCTCCGGACCCTCGGGGTCGGGGCGTTACAAAAACCAACAACAACAACTCCAATAATTAAAACATAACCCAACCCAAATTTCACTTCCAACCTTCGAATAAAACAATTTCAGTGCACGCATCAATACTCTAATCATTCAACAATTCAAAACTTGCACGAAAGTTCAATACAACTAGTTCCAAAACACCCATCATTTTACACCAAAAAGTCTCAAATAAAAATTCAAAAACAGTCTCACAAATCATCCAAAATTATACTCCTCAACATCCACAATTCCAACACACTCCACTACTCCAACAAATAATACATCAACCCAAAAATAAAAGTCACAAAATCTTCTACTGAAAAGAAACTAGTGGCCTGCGCAAAGGAGAATTTATGACTAAGTGTAATGCATGGCCAAACAAAGCAGAGTGTGTGTGTGCGATAGACAAACCGAAGGAAAGAAATAAAATGATTTATGGAATGTGTAACAGCAAGTAAGAATTAAGAGAAACTAAGGATTTAATGGGTGGGCGGAAGTTACCGAAAATAATCTCAAGAACTCAGAGAAGGAATCCCAACCACGGCACACAGACTTTCGGTACCCACAATTATGCTGCAAAGTGACCAAGCCCAAAGAGAAAAACTCACGAACTGCTGGTGAAGACAGAAAAAATAAACAGAGAACGAGAGAGGGGACAATGGCTCACCTTCGAAGAACCAAACTGTCGAGACCCACGGAACCAGAAGCACGAGCCAAGGTGAACCAAAAGTCTGCGCAAGAGAGAGGGTCTGAGTAGTTCCAAATTGTGGTGAAGGAAACACTTCAAGTGCGGAACCGAAATAAAAACTGTGGAGACGTGTGGGGAGCAGTTACACGGAAATGAAAGATTTGCGGAATGCAGAGCAGGGGAACTCAGTGGAGAAGAGAAACAGTGCAAGAGCAAAAAGGGAAAATTTAATCCCTCCCAAAACGATGCCGTCCGCCTCACAACAGGTGCTCGTGGGCTAGCTCCATGCATCCGGGCTGACTTCAAAAGGCTGGGCCTAGAGCCCGGGTATTACATTCTTCCCCCCTTATAAAAATTCCGTCCTCGAAATTTGTCACGAGCTATTAGGATCGTCGTCGAACAACTGTGTGTACTTGACTTGCATTTCCTCTTCTAATTCCCAAGAGGCTTCACTGATAGCATGATTATTCCATACCACTTTAACCAATGGAATAGTTCGATTTTGTAACACTTGTTCTTTTTTCTCTACAATCCACACCGGCTCTTCTGTATAAGTCAGATCTTCCTGAAATTGAAGAGGCTCGTAATCAATAACGTGGGTGGGGCTACTCTGTGTACACCTGAGAGTGCGGGTGGTAGGGCTACTCTGTAAGCCACTGGTCCAATCCGATCAAGAATCTCAAATGGTCCGATGTACCTAGGGCTCAACTTACCCTTCTTTCCAAACCTCATAATCCCTCTCATGGGTGCAATCCTCAAGAATACCTTATCCCCAACTTCAAACTCTAATTGGCGACGACGGTTATCTGCATTGCTCTTCTACCGACTCTGAGCTGCTCTCATTCTAGCTCGAATGGTTTCAATATTCTCTGTTGTCTTCTGTATGATTTCTGGACTCAAAATTTGTCTTTCACCTACTTCGTCCCAATATAAAGGAGATCTACACTTCCTACCGTAAAGTGCTTCATAAGGTGCCATCTCAATGCTAGCCTGGTAACTGTTATTATAAGCAAACTCGACCAAAGGCAAGTGTCGAATCCAAGTTCCCTTAAAATCCAGCATACATGCTCTCAACATGTCTTCCAAAATTTGAATGGTCCTTTCCGACTGACCATCTGTTTGTGGGTGAAACGTCGTGCTGAAATTTAACTTAGTGCCCATGGCCTCTTGTAAGCTTCGCCAAAATTTCGAAGTGAAATGCGGATCTCTATCTGACACAATGGACACAGGTACCCCATGCAACCTCATGATTTCCTGTATATATAGCTTGGCTAGTTTCTCCAACTTATAAGAAACTTTGATAGGTACAAAATGAGCTGTCTTCGTCAAACGGCCTACTATCACCCAAATTGCATCTTGTCTTGTCGGTGTCCATGGTAAGCCTGTAACAAAATCCATAGAAATATGCTCCCATTTCCATTCTGGAATCTGAAGTGGTTGCAATAACCCTGCTGGTCTTTGGTGTTCTACTTTCACCTGTTGGCAAGTTAGGCACTGCACCACAAATTGAGCAATCTCTCTCTTCATGCCCTCCCACCAAAAAGACTTTCAAATCTCGATACACTTTTGTACTACCTGGGTGAACTATGTAAGGGGAGCGGTGCGCTTCTTCGAGGATAAGTCTTTTTATTACAACACTGTCCGGCACACAACATCTATTTCCAAACCTTAACACTCCATCTTCAGAAACATTAAACTCAGGTTTGTCCCCTTTATCTACTTCTTCGATTAATCTCGCCAACTTAGAATCTTCTTTTTGGGCGAGCTTAATTCTGTCTATCAAAGCTGGTTGAACTATTAAACTAGCTATCAATGCCTGCTGATCACCCACAACCACTTCAATAGTAGCTCTTTCCAAGTCCATTAATAAGTGGGGCTGAGTGGTAAGAGTTATAATTACTGGTTCCACTAGCTTCCTGCTAAGTGCATCAGCTACAACATTAGCTTTGCCTGGATGGTAGTTAATGTTGCAGTCATAATCCTTGACTAGTTCGAGCCATCTCCTCTGCCTCATATTCAGTTCTTTCTGAGTGAAGAAGTACTTCAAACTCTTGTGATCCGTGTAGATTTCGCACCTTTCACCATATAAATAATGTCTCCAAATTTTAAGTGCAAAGACAACGGCGGCCAACTCCAAATCATGTGTGGGGTAATTTTGCTCATATGTCTTCAATTGCCGAGAAGCGTAAGCTATTACTTTCCCATGCTACATCAAAACACACCCCAAACCCAATCGTGAAACGTCACTATAAACCACAAATCCTCCTCTTTCGCTAGGGACTGTCGAAACTGGAGCTGTCACCAATCTCTTCTTCAGTTCCTGGAAACTTTCCTCACATTTTTCAGTCCATACATACTTGTTATTCTTCCTAGTAAGGGCGGTAAGGGGAACCGTTATTTTTGAGAAATTGTCTATAAATCGACGGTAATAACCAGTCGAACCCAAGAATCTCCTAACTTCATGCACATTGGTTGGTTGAGTCCAGTTAACTATTGCTTCAATTTTCCCAGGGTCTACTGAAATACCATCCCTTGAGACTACATGTCCCAAAAATGCAATAGACTCAAGCCAAAATTCACAATTCTTCAACTTAGCAAATAATTTCTTGTCACTGAGTGTCCCTAGTACTTGTCTTAGATGGTCTTCGTGTTCAGCTTTGCACTTGGAGTAGATTAATATATCATCAATAAACACCACTACAAATTTATCCAAGAACTCATGAAATACTTGATTCATCAAATCCATAAATACTGCTGGGGCGTTGGTTAAACCAAAAGGCATGACTAAAAATTCATAATGGACGTACCTGGTTCTGAAAGTTGTCTTAGGCACATCCTCAGCCTTGATCTTTAATTGATGATAACCCGATCTAAGATCAATTTTAGAGAACACCTGTGCACCTTGCAACTAATCAAATAAATCATCGATGCGGGGCAACGGATATTTATTCTTTATGGTCACTCGATTCAGTTTCCTGTAGTCTATACACATCCTCATTGTCCCATCTTTCTTCTTCACAAACAAAACTGGAGCTCCCTAAGGTGACACACTAGGTCTGATGAAACCTTTGTCTAATAAGTCTTGCAACTGTTCTTTGAGCTCGGCTAACTCTGATGGCGCCATTCGATAAGGGGCTTTGGAAAGAGGCGTCGTGCCTAAGGTTAATTCAATAGCAAACTCTACTTCCCGCTCAAGCGGTAATCCAGACAAGTCTTCAGGAAAGAGTTCCGGATATTCCCTCACAATAGGAATCTCTTCTAGCTTCAATTCTTCTTTTGGTTCATCCACCACAAAAGCCAAATACCCTTGACACCCATCACGTAATAACTTGTCAACCAAGCAGAAATAACTGATGGAGGGGAATGCACCCTAGAACCCATAAACCGAAGTTCCTCTCCTTCATAACTGGAAGCTAACCAATCCATTCCCAAAATCACATCAAACCCAAACATAGGAAAGACTATCAGATTAGCTGGCATTTCCTTTCCGCTAATAGTTATTGGACACTTGAGTATGATCTTATTACAAGTCACTATATCACCAGTTGGGGTAGAGACCCTCAAATTGTAGTCCATCTCACTAGCAATAATGGGGCACAACTTAACATAATCCATTGAAATAAAGGAGTGGGTAGCCCCCGAGTCAAATAAAACAATAGCCTTATTGAGGAATAAGGGAACAATTCCTGGTTACGTCATATAATCCAAAGAGATAATAAGATAAATAATCCTTAATTCTCATCATAAAAAAAAAATGTTAAGGGACGGTCAGAAAATTATACCTGTGATGACATCATCCTTGTCCTCAGCTTCTCCCGGTGTCAAAGCAAACACCCGTGCTAGTACAGTCCTCTGCTGATTGTTGCCTTGGTTATTTGGCCTAAAGTTTTGAGCTGGGTTGGGCCTTCTGTTGTTCACCTCAAGCAATGGACATTCTCTAATGAAATGCCCATCTTTACCGCATTTGAAACATGATCCCACTTCCTTTCCGCACTCTCCATGGTGTATGCGATCACAGAACTTACAGGGGTTAGAGGTATGATTTCCCTGTATCTGTCTCTGACTTGAACTGCTCCCCTCATTTCTCCCTTTCCATTGCCCTTGATCTGAACTAGGGAATCCTTGTGGAGCAGCTCTCTTCCTCTTATCTTGCAATTCAGCACCCCTCTTGAGATTCTGCTCAACTAGCATCGCTTTGTGTACTGATTCTAAAAAATTCTGAATCTGAAATATCATCACCCGTTCATAAATCCTGTAGTTCAAACCTTCCTCAAACTTCCTAGTCTTTTTCTCCTCATCAGGAATCAAGTATGCGGCGAAACGTGATAATTCCGCAAACCTTGCAGCATACTGGCGCACAGTCATGGTCCCTTGCACCAAGTGAACTCTCGAGCCCTTGCTTCCCTATCAGCCTTAGGGAAAAATCGATCAAAGAAATTCTGCTTGAATTGAGCCCAAACAATTAACCCAGTCCCCTCAGTTTCCCTAATAACTTTCTCAGAATTCCACCATCTCTTTGCTTCTCCAGATAGTTTGAAAGCTGCGAACCTGACTTTTTGCTGATCGGTGCACTCCAAAACACCAAATATTTCTTCAATGTCTTGTATCCAATCTTCCGCAGCGTTCGCATTACCTCTTCCATCAAAGATGGGAGGATGCGTTCGATCAAATTGTTCAAACGTGCAACCCCCACCGTTGTCGTTTTCGTTCAAATCTTCAAGGGTTCGAACTTGACGATGAGCAGCCATCCTGAAAGTTTAAACTTGGTGAAACGTTCTAAAATAATAGAAAACAAAAATACCGGGTAAATAGAATAAAATAAGAAGATAAATAAAATATGCATATAAACACCTATATATATATATATATATAAAAATCAGATAACTATGTAAATCTGACATCACTTAATACACACGTATATCACTAGAATCTATAACCTCAGAGTTCCAAATTCAATTCCTAACATCAGCCAAATCTAAAACCTCAAATCTCATCAAAATCAATCATAAGGTTCTTCGAACTCAAACTTAAACATCTACATGACTATCCTTATAATCCTCCAGTTCCTATAGTTTCACATCTAATGAACCCACAGATATCTAAACCTCCAAGGTCTACAGTATGCAGAATTCAAACCTGTCTCTGATACCAACTGTAACGCCCCGGTCTTGCACGGGTCGGAGAGTTACTTCCTAGCACTTAAACTCACATTCCAACAATATAAAAATAGACTCCAAATTCCCAATATCATTTAGAAAATTTGATTCAATCTAATTTCCTTAATATAACCAATTTTCCAAAATGCCAAGTACTCACAACACAATAAAATTTCTTAATAAAATTCGACAATACTCATAAAAAACTTCCTATGCTTGAACCACTACACTTAAATCATCTCACCCAATGCCTAATAATCTTGATCCTCAGCTGAACCATCATAATATCTGAAAAATATTGTGGAGATAAGGGGGTGAGTTATCAACAACTCAGTAAGCAGAGAGCATATACTAGCATGTAAACATGAGCATTTATAACATTTGATAAGCAGAACAAAACATTTACTTTCAGAATGCAGAAACAAAACTTTGTACAAAAGCATTAGAGCGAAATTTCCAGAAAAATAAACTTATTCCAAAAAGAAAATCCGTTGGCATTTCCAAACTGAAACATTATAATTAAATCATCTCTTAGCATCACATCGGGATAATACCATGTTTAACCCCCGTGGTAGAGTTATAAACCACCATTATACCCGTGGCTGGGCCATATTCCATGTTTCACCCCTGTGGTAGGGTTATAAACCACCATTATACCCGTGGCTGGGCCATATTCCATGTTTCACCCTCATGGTAGGGTTATAAACCACCATTATACCCGTGGCTGGGCCTTAACAGAAACAGAACAAATTTCATCGAAAATCCGATTACAATCATATACAGAATCAGAACTTCATGCCAAGGTTTTCAGATGACACATCATATCAAAACAAAACACTGAAAAGTTTCAGATCATTTCACATGTTCGAGATAAACATAAACAAAATATTCTCATTTGTTCATAACAAAACTTTTAGAATTCCTTATTCGCTTTTTTATATAGTTCAGAAACAAAATGCACAAAACTAGCTCATGTCTACACCAGTCATGACAGAAAACACTTTCTCTTATATTGAATTTATGCATATGCAGAATAAACATCTGAGGTTGTTTTCAGATCATTTCTTTTAAAAAACAAATACGTTTATTTTCAAAGTCAACCTCATTTTATTTCTTTTATGCAAAACTAGTATATGAACCCCGCTTACCTGGACTTCTTAACTTTTCAGAATTTTCCTCAAAAATGTCGAGTCGACTATAAATCGTCACCTATAAAAATAATCACACAATTTTCGTAAGTTTTCAATCAATCACGGATTTCCATATTTAAGTCTAAGCTTCTAAAATAATCTATCTTAATTTCTCAAAACTTAAAACCCTCATAATCCCAAAATATATCACCACTTCCTAAAAAAATCACCAATATCCACCATGACCAACGTCAAACTCAAAACACCAATATTTAAATCCAAAACAGCCAACAAATTTCGTAGCATAAACCAATCACACAAACAACTCCATCATCCAATCCAACCGACCCCCTTACTCCTCAGACTTAGTCCGGCACAACCAACCAATTCACAGTAAATATGAGTTAGCACGAAAATACATTTAAATCTCAAAAATTCTTTGAGAAGATACTTACAATGCTATAATATAATTTTTGAAAGATCACGGAGGTGCTAGAAGCGGCAATGTAGCAACAAAACAATACCGGCTGCGTAGTAGGTAGATAAAACTCGCATTTGAGCGGTGACAAATCAGGGCAAGGGTATGATGCCGAGGGCTTAAGGATGTCGGTGAAGCTAGTGGTGGTGGTGGTTGGCCGTGGGTGGCGGCGTGGCTGGCGGTTGAAGGCAACACAAAATGGAGATGGAGATAGATGGGCTTCTGGGTGGCCAGTCAGACCAAGGATGGAGTGCATTAGGTTGCTAGAGAATTAGAATGATGATAGTGAAAAGATGATGAGCCGATAGTCGCGATAAGCGCCGAAACACAAAACGTCAGCAGCATAGTGATATTGCCCAATACATAGTGTAACAGCGGCTTCGAAGAGAAGAACCGAGAGGTGTTCCTTGAAAGTGGGGAAAGACCATGGTACAGGTGGGTGTCTGAACCGAAAAGCATACAATGACGAGGCTAGAGGGCATACGGGGAGAGAAGGAAGAGAATGTAGGAGGATCGGTCAGGAAAAAGGAAAGAAGGAAAGAAAAAAAAAGAAGAAAAAAAAAAAGAAAAGAGAAAAAGAAAGTGGAAAAGAAAAATGAAGGGAAATAAATGAGGTCTAAAACTCACAACTTAGGTCACAAAATTCTAACGAAAAATTATTTCAACACAACAGTTTTAAATAAAATAAATTTAAACATAGTGACTAAGTAAAATAAAATAATTAAATCTAACAATACAATAATTTTAAAACCCACAAACTAATTTAAATTAAGAGAAATTTAAATGCATAACAATTATTAATATCAAGGAAATATGTCAAATTTAATTTTCACAAATTAATAAAAATCATAAAAATAAACCCACTAAAATCTAAAAATTTAAAACAAGAGAATCAATTTTTAAATTAATAACAAATAATCATTCAATTAAAAAAAAATAAACTGAAAAACAAATACGGGGTGTTACATCCTCTCCCCCTTAAAAAAATTTCGTCCTCGAAATTTGAAAGGTTAAACATGATGCTAAAGCAGGATAGAAGATACAACCCAAAACATGCTAAACCTTCCATAGGAAATTCCATCATACTCGTACTAGTCCCCCATTGGCACAACACGTCCAGTATTCCTAGGGTGGCTATGATATCCAAAATCTCATTTTCCACAAGAGCCTTAATACAAAATCCAATGAATCCCCAAGATTAATAGCTCTATTAGATAATCTATATTAACCCCAATTGACTCCTATGGTATAACTTCCAAATCTTCATTGTATTCTACCTTTGGTAACCTAATGGTCACTTCCAAAGTTAATCATCAATAACATAATTGGTACAACTGAGCGGTTAGTCTCCAACTACAAGTATCGTCTCAAAAATTCAAGTCACGACTAATTTCTCAAAATCAACACAAAATTTGAATTCCTAATTACAACCAAAATATCACGCTTCTACTGCGAACTCTGATAATTCGCCACATGCATAAAATTTATGTCCTCATAAAGCAACAGCATCGAGGAAAAAAAATGCTTGATCTCCCAAAACCATGAATTATTACACTTTTTCCCTCAAAATCACTAAGAATGCCTTCTTGAATCTACACCAACTATCATCCTTAAATCTGATATGGATCTAATCCCAAAACCTGCTACTAAAACCTTGAACTAATAACAATTATTATCCAAACTGGACCAATACCTTCAATCCTCAAAGAAATAATCCCCTTGAAAATTCATATATCAATAACTCAACTTCGATCAACCCCATAATAATGGTCACATCCAAAATAAATCAAGCTAGCACACCAAGCCTGCAGAATTAAAAACTTAAATCTTATTTCAATTCAGTCCTTCAAATTTGTAATTTTAAAACCTTAAATTATACCAGAATCATTTTCCGAAATCTGTAAGATCGATGAACTTATATCCAATTATAAAACAATCGACTCCCGAAGCTTTCAAAATCTAAAATATTAAATGATAACAATTTCCTAAAGTCTGCAAAACCTTAAACTTTTGGTGAAATTTCCATAAATCTATCCTTAAAGTTTGTTGAACTTACAATCTTCTATTCTAAAGCCTCGTGTCATACATCCATGAAATCGAAAACCTCAAATATCTTACTCCCTGAATAGATCACCCAGACCATGTCGTTCTTTTCAAACCTTGATATTATAAAAGCACACCAAGTCGATAAAAGTTTAAGCCTACTCTGCTAAATATTTATACCTAACAATAGCATTCTCAGTCGTACCATCTTCCTGCCATAACTTAATCTTTAACCCACTTTTTAGCTTCGAACGAAATGAACAAAATAAAGTAACTTAATAAATAAAATAACATAATTCCAATTCAAATAAAAAAAATCAAACAAAACCAAATAAATTCAAGTTAAATAAAAATAATAATTTCCAATTAAACCTTTAAACTTTTCTGATACTGCACATATGGTTTTACCCATTCTTAATCATATATTTAACCAACTCATATAGTTCTTCCTACCATCTAATATTGTAAACCCGACATTGCTCTAAACTCCTGTACATTTTTAGAATCTAAACCACAAAAATCTAAACCTTAAATCTTATAAAGATGATTTCCAAGTCATATCCTACATCCTACAGAATAAGCTTACCGGATCTAAATCCTGATATGCTATAAAAATCATTTCTTAGAATTTACAAAATCTAAATCCTCAAATCCCATCAAAATCAATCATAAGGTTGTTTTTTTTTTTTTTAGAATCTCCAACATAAATATCCACATGATCATCCTTAAATTCCTCAAGTTCCTACACTGAAATCTTTACATCCTATGAACCCACAGAAATTTAAACCTCCAAGGTTTATAGTATGCAGAATTCAAACTTGGCTCTGATACCAACTGTAACGCCCCTGTCCCGCACGGGTCGGAGAGTTACTTCCTAGCACTTAAACTCACATTCCAACAATATAAAAATAGACTCCAAATTCCCAATATCATTTAGAAAATTCGATTCAATCTAATTTCCTCAATATAACCAATTTTCCAAAATGTTAAGTCATTACAACACAATAAAATTTCTTAATAAAATACGACAATACTCATAAAAAACTTCCTATGCTTGAACCACTACACTTAAGACATCTCACCCAATGCCTCATAATCTTAATCCTCAGCTGAACCATCATAATATCTGAAAAATATTGTGGAGATAAGGGGTGAGTTATCAACAACTCAGTAAGCAGAGAGCATATACTAGCATGTAAACATGAGCATTTATAACATTTGATAAGCCGAACAAAGCATTTACTTTCAGAATGCAGAAACAAAACTTGTACAAAAACATTAGAGCGAAATTTTCAGAAAAATAAACTTATTCCAAAAAGTGAATCCGTTGGCATTTCTAAACTGAAACATTATAATCATATCATCGTTTAATATCACATTGGGACAATACCATGTTTAACCCCAGTTGTAACGCCCGTCCTTGTAGTGGGACTTTTTCTAAAATATTTTTATAAAAAGGACGACGGGAATTACCGTCCTGTTTAAAACTTTTCACTTGCATCCCCAGGGTGCGAGACTCTACGTTTATAAATAAAATGTGCTTTGATCATAAAAGAGGGTTACAGCTGAAAACATAAATCTTATAATAAAATGGCCTCGTACGTTTAAAACTCGTGCCTAGACTTCCATGCTCTTCCCCATGGGCCGTGTCCATCCTGATCGTGCAGTTCCTGTGAGGGGGAGGGACATGCATAAAAACTAAAATGAGTCGAAGACTCATAAGCATTACTTCATACGGTTAAAATATAACAACATAGGTTTTCATTCATGCATTCATCATTCGTACATACTATTACGTGCGTGCCTACGTGTCTTGTGTGCGTTCGTTTGAAAACGTCACTGGACGGGGCTTTTCTTTCGAAAGGCTTTCCTCTATTTAAAACGTGTCCCCTGTCAGTACCTTCATTTCGTCAAGAGTCGCTTTACGGGGTTTTACTTTAAAAAGGCTTTTTCGTCGTAAAACGTTTCCCCCGTCAGTGCCTTCATTTCTTAAAGAGCCCGTGCTCTTGTGCATACATGTGCGTTCGTGCGTTCGTGCATGCGTGTGTACATCCATTCTTTCTTATCGCTTTCATAGGCCAGTACACACAATTACGCCCCGTGTGTTTGGGGTTAGCGGTCTTCCTTTGGACCCGGATTCCGCCCGTGGCCACGGGTTGGGAACCCCTTTTTCATAGGGGGCAGCACTGGGTGCACTTCCAGCGCTACTTACCCGGTATTGCAATCTGCCCATTCATCGATACCCTTTCATTCATGTCATGTGGCCGTTACGTGTCTTCATACATTCATGCTTTCATTTCTTTCTTTCTTTCATTCGTTCATGTCAGCTCGAAGGAGCTGAAGCTTTCATTCAGTTCTTTCTTTCATTTTACAGTCCTTTCTTTTCATGAGAAAACATTTCTTTTTGTGAGAAGGTATCGTTTGGGGAGTAAGCCCGAAAATGGTCTTTCCGTTTTCTTTTTCAATTTCATTTCAACTCTATCTTCCCTTTAACAAAGAACATACATGGGCTTAAGCGTCAGCTTCCGTGGCATCCTATAAGCGTCACCTTGAACGTCGTCAATCATGGCATCCGCGAGCATCACCTCGTGGTGCACATGAGAGCGTCGGTTCGTAGGATTCACGAAAGCATCTGCTTTCATGCATCTTCATCAGTTTATGGACTTTTCTTAGAAAATACATACAATAGATACAGCGTATAGTCATCCATTCACATGTATACAATTAATACTTTGGGTGCGTAAAAAGGGGCTGCCAAGGAGGGGCCGTACATACTTATACTTTTGAACATTTAGCATTTTCTTTCTTAAAACATCTTTAGTCTTTTCGTGAGCATTTTAAAGGAAAAGCGTTTCTTGTATCTTTGATAACTCTAGAAGAGTATGAACGTAACACTTACCTGGACTCCATGCTACTTGCATGTCATTCAGTCCATTCACGTGCTTGTCAGATGGCAACCTACATGCATACACATAACCTTAGCATCATTCTATATCTAATGCATAAGTAACTTAAACTATAAATAGAACTACACTATACTTAGAACACTCTCCTTCTATCCCGTGCACTTACGTGCCCTTCACTATATTAAACCCTTCGAGGACCACTTACGGTCACCACAACTTCCAACTCAAAGTCTTTTCTCGAGTGCTCATCTACTAAAGTGGACCCCTTATTCACCTTAGGATTAAGACACTAGGACATTCGTCTTACTCTTCTTACAACCACATTCGACGCATGATTCCGACCGATGGAATCACACATCTCAATCCTAACGATGCATCCGTCACTATCTTCATGCATCTTGGCCCACACTAAATCCTCATTCCTATCCATAAAGACACATGGCTCTAAGCCAACTCTGAGGCTTAAGCACCGTGCAACTATGCTCATGACAGATTACCCATTACATATAGTGAATCCGTCCGGCACGTGTCTCTCACCATGTTACACAGGTACCTTACCCCTTTATCACCTAAGATCAACATATATCACACGTTGATCACCTGCTCGTAGGGACAAGGGCCATACTCCGATACCAATCTTCCCTTAACCCGGCTAGCATGACTCTTCACACTACCCGTCCCTCTTGATAGTTCATCCCAACACTTAACACGACAAGACTCCATCCATAACTATGTTTCATGTCACGTTATATAGCCCGAGATTGCTCCAGTGCTACACTGTGACCTTGTCGTGTTACCTAGCATTCTACTTCATCACTCCTGACTCATCACGAGTACGGTTCCTCACGTACTCCCTTCACATCGTGACATCTCGTCACGTTCCCATTTCGCCATTTCTACACTTCAACACTTCACCCATCATAAGCATGACTTCCAATAACCACGTCACTTCGTGACGTTGCCCAGTCATGCTTCCGCTGCGTACTCTTACACTTATTCCACTACTTCACCCATCACAAGCACGACTGTCAGTGGTCATGTCACTTCGTGACATTCCTCAGCCATGCTTCCGCTGCGCACTCTTATACTTGCTCTGATACTTTCACGCATACTTTTAGCTATAAGTCCATTGCAGTGACACTTGTCATCTCAGACTACAAGCTACGCCATAACTACTTCGGGACACTGTTCCACAGTTCCCGACACTATCCATCACATTCCACGCCCATAAATCACATAACCATCATTATCTCTACGACACGTCACACGTAGTGTCGCTGCTACGTGGAGTACACTCCACGTATACTCCCTTCATACACACCACATCACCATTATGGCATACCTACCATATGGTACATCACTTCATCACATGGAGTACGTTCCACTCGTACTCCCTTTACATACGCTCCATCACCACTATGGCCTACACGCCATATGGTGCATCCCCAATCATATGGAGTGCATTCCACATGCACTCCATCCATACACACCATATCACCACTATGGCATACCCGCCATATGGTACATCATTATATCACATGGAGTACACTCCTCGTATACTCCCTTTATACACACTATGACACATCACCACTATGGCATACACGCCATATGGTGTATCTCACCATCTCATGGAGTACATCCCATTTGTACTCCCCACATATACAACACGCCACATCACCACTATGGTATACACGCCATATGGTGCATCGCAGAATCTCATGGAGTACATTCCACATGCACTCTCCACATACATACCACATCACCAATATGGCATACACGCCATATGGTGCATCGTCCACCACATAAAGTACATTCTACATGTACTCCTCTTACACGCACTACGCCACTGAGTACACTCCACTTGTACTCATCCCGTTCCACCATACGTCAGGAGGGTATATTTTACATATACTCTCCTTATCTCACATTACGCCACACATAAGGTACACACAGCGTGTACTATTTCCATTCCACATGTCACATCACCATTATGGCATGTCCGCCACATGGTGCATTACTCCACCCCATAGAGTACACTCCACGTGTACTCCTCACATATACTATACCCCACACAGAGTACACCCATCGTATACTCCCTTCATACACATCACGGCATGTCACCATTATGGCGTACCCACCATATGGTGCATCTCACCATCACATGGAGTACATTCCATTTGTACTCCCTACATATATAACACGCCACATGTACACAGAGTACACTCAGTGTGCATCGTATCTATTCTACATATACCGTGCCACCATTACAGCACATATTTCCCAATCACACTACATGGCACAGTCCACAACACTTCCCATCTACACCCAACACATCACAGTACCCTACACGGCACAATGCACCTCCATACAACACATATAAGCCCAACACTTCACTACACAAAATGCCCAACACTTCATCACAATGCCACAACTCCACAAATACTAACAGCACAGTCCACAACCTAGTCAACCAATCAATATCTAACATAATTACGAGGGATAGAGAGTTATACCATTGACGGGATAACCCGTTCGTTGCTTGCTGATTGTCATAGCCGATGATGTCGGAGGAGTCGTACGTGGCGGCTAACTCACGTACGGTGACTGTTTAGGTGTTTGGATAGCTAGGTGTGGTCTTGGAAAGGCTCGTGATGGCCTTGTGATGATGGCGAGGGGCATAACACGGCAGATCTAGCCATGTACAGTGGCGGTCAATCACACGTAGTGACTGTCCATCACGTGCAGTGATTACCCATCACATAAAGTGATGGTTTAGACCTAGGGCTTGGCTAAAGGAGGTGTGGTGAATCTCGTGGTGGCGTCAAGGTGGCGCCACGGTGGCAGATCTGGCCATTCCATGGAGGAGAAGCCGTGGGAGAGTGAGAGAGAGTGTGCTCTCGTGGGTGGCAGATTGGGGCCAATGGAGGTCGGGTTGGCTTGGTGGCGGCCTGAGGAGGCTGATGGTGGTGGTTACCAGCTGTGGGTGGCGGTGCACGGCGTGCAATCCGTGCGTGCGTGAGAGGGGAACCCGTGAGGTAGAGGAGGGGGTTTCTGGCCATGGGTCACGTGGAGGAGCTCGGGGAAAGGGAGAGGAGGTCCATGGCGTCGCATGGTGGTCGTGGGTGGCCGCGTTGTTAGGGACCCCGGTCTAGTCCCTAAACACTTGCCTTGCTAAGCCAATAGTAACCTTGAGGTGACCGAGTCCAAGTCCTTCTCTTGCTTGGTCCACGTCCAATGTAGGTCAAGATGACCAATGTGTCAATATGAAAATATGTATTTCGGCTAGAAATGATAAATGATATTAGGGTTGGATGATGTAAGTGTAGGGTAGGGTGATGGGTGATGCACGGCTATGAGGTATAGTAGGGTTTCCCGAAATGGTAAGGGATAATGGTGGCTAGGGTTTATCCAAGTGGGTACGGATGTGTGCGGCTAGGGCTACCCAAAAGGGTACGGAAATGGGCAGCTAGGTTTGGCCAAATTAGGAAGGTAGTTGGCGGCTAGGGTTAGCTCACTATGGAATGTATGTGTGGCGGCTAGGGTTTGTCTCAAAGTGGTAAGTGAGGTGGCGGCTAGGGTTCCCAAGTAGGGTATGGTAGATGGTAGCTAGGGTTGCCGAAATAGGGTAGTATGGGAATTAGGAAAGTTTCCTAATTATGAGGGATGCAAAAGGAATGTTGGGTGGCGGCTAGGCAAGTCCCAATAAGGCAATAGTTGGCCGAATGGGATTTGACCTACCAAGTGATGCAATTCGGCTATGACAACCAAAAAGGGTTAGGGCAACTTATGGAAAGTTGACTAACACTTGTTATAGTCGAAATGTGGATTCACATGGATTGAGAGACCAAAAATAATGAAGAACTTCAAGAACAAATGTGGAACTCCAAGAACAATTTATAGAATACTATTGCTCTTAAATAAACTAAAATAACACAAAGAACACATGAACAATCAAGCCTTGATTCACGTATTGCACAAGGAATGATTAAACTACATAAAATGATAAATCAATTTGGGATTCACGGATTGCACCCAAATTGCCCAAGTGCTCTTGCACCGAAGATGATCTCTCAAACAATGTTCTCTCTCTAAGAGTTTTGCCAAAAGATGGGAATGTAATGACTAGTGGTCCTATTTATAGGTTACAACTTGGAAACCCTAAAATGGTCCCTTCAAAGTAAATAACAAATAATCAAAGGACTAAATAAGTAAAACAAATAAAAGGGAGCCATGAACTAAACCATGGTGTGACATGCACGGACCCAAGGTGGGTCAAGTGGTTGCATGTTGGTTGGTTCGGCATGGCCCATGTGGTTGGCTTGGGCGTTGGCTGCATGGCACGGGCTGGAGCCGTGCGCTGGATGGCACGCCTGGATGGCATGCCACTGGCCTGCTCCGCATGGCACGGGCTGGAGCCGTGCGCTGGATGGCACGCCATGGGACGTGCCACTAGCCTCGCTGGTGCGCTGCAGGATGGGCGTGGGCGTGCTGGCATGGGCGTGCTAGCGTGCGGCAGGAGGAACCAAGGCTATGCGGGTGCGCGGCATGGTCAGCCTGGTCGTGCGCGCGCGCGGGCGGACTGGCTGGTCTGTGTGGCGCATGGGTGCGCGCAGGGCCCTGCGGCCCACTGGTGTGCGCATGGGCCTGCGCACTGCGAAGTGCCTGGGCGTGCGGCCCGCTGGGGCGCCTGGTGCTGCGCGCATGTGCGCGCGGGCCTGTGCTGCGCGCCTGTGCGCGCTGGCCTGTGCTGCGCGTCTGCACGCGCTGACTTGTGCTGCGCGCGCTGCCGTGTGCTTGCTAGCCTCGCTAGCCCGCATGCTGTGAAGGCATGGCTGTGGGCTAGCCAAGGTGCTAGTACCCTCCATGGCTAGGGCTTGTGCTGCCCCCCTTGAGGCAACTAGACGTGGGGGCCTTACACGCGTATGGCGGCGCACGGTGGGAAATGGGTTAGAGACCCATTTCGGGTACTTGACGTGGAAGGAGGGGGAGGACTGCATCATAGGAGCTGGCTTCGGTGGAGGATGATGGCCGGTGGGAGAGGAGCTCGTCGAGGGAGTGGTGGCGTTGGAGGGCGGCGCACGGCGGCGCTACACGCACTAAGCCCATTTGGGCTTCACACTTCGAAGGGAGAGGAAGAGGGAGCGTGAGGTGGAGGGGTTGGCATGGTTGAGCTCGCCGGCGTGAGAAGCAGCTGGTGGTGTCGGCGGTGTGGCCTGGCGACGCATGGCGATGCCGAGCTGTGCGTTGGAAGGCTTCGGCGTGGAGGAGATGCGTACCTCGTACGCCGAATGAGAGAGGGAGGAGAGAGAGAGTTACGGGGAAATGGGAGGGAAAGAGAGGGGTCTGGGTATTTAACCCAGTCCTTTCGTCTGGGGGTCTACACGACGATCTAACGACGAATAATTAAAACACTGATTTGAAGATGCGTAAAACATTAATTTAATTAAAAGCACTTAGAGGAATTAAGGTAGGTATTATTTTAAACTAACTTTAGTTTATAAAATAATATTCTTCGTCATTAATAGAATGATGAAGTCTCACTTAACATATTTAAAAGGGTTAAACCATTTATTTAATAAAAGTTCTCAACATAATTTAAATCTCATAATATCTTAAATAATTGAAATCATTTTAATAATAATATTAAAACACTGGGCGTGCCCTTGAAGTCACACGATATCTTTCGAGATACGCTATCATGGTTCGACACGCATAACGTGACTCACAGTCGGTAGTGAGAAAGGCAGATGATCACATAATCTCTGCCTTCGGGATTTGCTTACGTCATCAAGACGAAACATACGTCAGAAAGAGAGAAGCGTACGTAAGAAGAAGGAGCTGGGTATTACACCAGTGGTAGGGTTATAAACCACCATTATATCCATGGCTGGGCCATATTCCATGTTTCACCCCTGTGGTAGGGTTATAAACCACCATTATACCCGTGGCTGGGCCATTTTTCATGTTTCACCCCCGTGGTAGGGTTATAAACCACCATTATGCCCGTGGCTGGGCCTTAACAGAAACAGAACAGATTTCATCGAAAATCAGATTATAATCATATACAGAATCAGAACTTCATGCCAAGGTTCTCGGATGTCACATCATTTCAAAACAAAATACTGAAAAGTTTCAGATCATTTCACATGTTCGAGATAAACATAAACAAAATATTCTCATTTGTTCATAACAAAACTTCTAGATTTTCATATTCGCTCTTTTACATAGTTCAGAAATAAAATGCACAAAACTAGCTCATGTCTACACCAGTCATGATAGAAAAACACTTTCTCTTATATAGAATTTATGCATATGTAGAATAAACATCTGAGGTTGTTTTCAGATTATCTCTTTCAAAAAGAAAATAAACACATTTATTCTCAAAGTCAACCTCCTTTTATTTATTTTATGCAAAACTAGTATATGAACCCCGCTTACCTGGACTTCTTAGCTTTTCAAAATTTTCCTAAAAAATGTCGAGTCGACTATAAATCGTCACCTATTAAAATAATCACATAATTTCCGTAAGTTTTCAATCAATCACGGATTTCCATATTTAAGCCTAAGCTTCTAAAACAATCTATCTTAATTTCTCAAAACTTAAAACCCTTATAATTCTAAAATATATCACCACTTCCTAAAAAAAATACTAATATCCACCATGACCAACGTCAAACTCAAAACACCAATATTTAAATCCGAAACAGCCAATAAATTTCATGGCATAACCTAATCACACAAACAACTCCATCATCCAATCCAACCGACCCCCTGACTCCTCGGACTCAGTCCGGCACAACCAATCAATTCACAGTAAATATGAGTTTGTGCGAAAATACATTTAAATCTCAAAAGTTCTTCGAGAAAAATACTTACAATGCTAAAATATAATTTTTGAAAGATCACGGAAGTGCTAGAAACGGCAATGCAGCAACAAAACAGTGCGAAATGCATTGTGGCCGTGGGTCTTAGAAACCCACTTTTGAACGGGTGTGAACGAAGACCCGAGATTGATAGGGTAGGGCCTAGGGATGTCGGTGAATCTAGTGGTGGTGGTGGTTTGTCGTGGGTGGCGGCGTGGGCGGCGGTTGAAGGCCAAAAAGCACGAATCTGAGATGGAGATAGATGGGTTTCACCGGTGACAGATCGGAGCCAAGGATGGGTGCATTAGGTTGCTAGGAGGTCGATGATGAAGTGGTGAAGAAATGGTGGCCGATGGTGGCGCGACGGCGGCGCACGAGCACAAGGAACACCGCGGCATAGTGTTGCGCGTGGGGGCAAACGGCAACGCGAGAGGGGCTGAGATTGGAGGGAGATGGTCGCCGGAGGGTGGGGAAGGCTGTGGGCTTGGCGGTGTTGCCAGAAAGAGGCACATGGTGGCGGGCTGCGGGAGAGAAGGATCGGACGGAGTGAGAGAGAGGGGCTGGGTCGCGCGCGGGAGGAGCAGTTCCGGAAAAGGAAAGAAGGAAAGAAAAAAAAAAAGAAAGAAGAAAAAAAAAAGAAAAGAGAAAAAGAAAGTGGAAAAGAAAAATGAAGGAAAATAAATGAGGTCTAAAACTCACAACTTAGGTCACAAAATTCTAACCAACACAACTGTTTTAAATAAAATAAATTTAAACACAGTGACTAAGTAAAATAAAATAATTAAATCCAAAAATACAATAATTTTAAAACCCACAAACTAATTTAAATTAAGAGAAATTTAAATGCATAACAATTATTAATATTAAGGAAACATGTCAAATTTAATTTTCACAAATTAATAAAAAACATAAAAATAAATCCACTAAAATCTAAAAATTTAAAACAAGAGAATCAATTTTTAAATTAATAACAAATAATCATTCAATTAAAAAAAATACACTAGAAAAAAAAATACGAGGTGTTACAACGAATTTATATATATAGAATCAATGCTTTTGAGGATGAAGCTATAAATATGCCAAAATGGGGTGAGTGCATGATCACTCTCTCTTGGGTAAGTTTGAAATCGCTAGATAAGAGGAAAAAAAAAAAAAAAATTCTAGTACTAAAATATGATTACTTTCATCATTTCTTGAATTAGATTGAATTGATCAGACTAAAATTTTTAAGAAGCTTAGTGTGCAAATTCAAGAGATAAATACACAACCTGAATTTTACATAATTTATTAGTACTTCTGGTGTGAATCTCTTAAATAGTATTAAATGCTTATAATCATAAGCTTTATCTATACAATTATGCAAAATAGATACACAAATAATGTTGATGATTAGGCATTCATAACTTTACACACACACACGAGAATGATTAGATATTGTATGCCTCCAGCTTAGAGCAGATAGATTGATTAGGTTCTTTAGCTCATGATACATGCTAGCATAAAAAATGCGTAGTACTCATCTTGGAGAACTATATGATCATGAGGTAATATATGCTAATTAATGTACTTTCATTCTTTACAGCAAGCTGCCTAGCTATAATTATATATATATATATATATATATATATATATATATATCCTCTCTTTTAATATATTTTTTGGAAATATTTGTTTTTTGTTTTTATCATAAACCGATGATCAAACTTTGGGTTGGAGAATCTTTTTGCTAATTCTTTTTCTGAACCATTTTGCTAATTATTTGGATTGGAGAATCATATTCTTATACGAGATTTAATATAATCTGTAAGTGATGTCAAACTTACCCTACTTTTATGGCATGTGTGGAGTGGTGAGTGAGTTATTGCTTAAGAGGTACTTCAGGAAGGTATGCCTGTGCTTAATTTCCTCCATTAATCTTCATGTTTTGAGACTTTGGTCAGTAGATAACTGGATTTTAAATAATGGTGGCAAGAAGTTCATGGCAGTGCTCAAATATCATAGTCAGATATAGTTCAGACATGTAGAAGAGTCAGTCCTCCAACTTTTCCCATCTTTCCTTGCTTTTTTCTTTTAATAATCTATTTATTAATTGAAACACGAGTGATAATTGTGGTCAAAGGTTGAGCAGTACTGAGCACTTTGTCTGACTTCCATGACATTATGTTTCCTTCAACAGTCTTTGGAGGAGAGGCAGAGTTCAAATGTTTGGCAGTTTCTGGAAGCAATCAATGGGTAAATCCTGTTTTTAAGATGGTTTTGCTTTACTTTCCATAGTAAGGATAAAATCCCTGGAATTTAGTACATAGGGAATGAATGTCTAATTTGAGATCCTTCTATGGTTGAGTGCAACCCTAGAGTGCAATATCCTCACATATTGTTTTATGGAAGAGGACGGGACGTCCGTGCATCCTCAAATATTAATATGCAGACTTTATGTATATTCTCACCCATGTAATATATCTTAAATTCTTTATATATCATAACTGATTAGTGTGAGGATTTGCCGTCCTCTAGAAAATGTGCCATCGATTATGTGTGCATCTGATCTCAATCCCAATCCCAATAAATAACTTGATGTTGTCAACTAAAAGAAAAATGTGATCCTGAGCACAATACAAACTTACTGCTAAGATGTTGTTAATTTCATTCTGTACCCTCCCTCCAGTTTAAACAGTCCACCCACTACAACATCATACAAATATAGCATTTGTCATTAGTATAAAAAGGATGTAGTATCGAAATGCTTAACGGGTGCAAACAACTTCCCCACCTCCAGCCCAGTTGACAAAATGTTGTTCGTGAAGGAGATGATCTGAATCCCCTACACCTGCAAGTGCACCAATGGGACGGCGACAATGAGCGGCAAGTTGGATTTGGAGGCTAGGCTTCGAGAGAACAGAAAATGTAAGAACAAATTTATAGTTCGGTCGTTTAACACCTGAAGAACAAACCCGATACTAGTTGGGTTGAGGAACCGACTTTACACATGTCGGTTCGGATCGATTACGCCGGCTCACTGGGGTCGCGGAACATATACACATAATGTTCCTCGTCTTTTTTTTTCTTTCCAAAAGGACGCAGAATGTCCCATGTCGATGGAAATCGGAATTTGAAGATCCCGAACGACCAAAAGGAGCAATGCTATTAAAAAAACTTTGAATTAGCATCATCTGGACATACTAAATGCACCCCGCTTTCTTTCACTTCTACATCTTGTAGAGGACCTTTGGGATAAGACCAACATGTATCAAATGAAATCTTAATCACCCTCCGTATATCCAAAAATCGCAAAACCGCCGGTATATATGCCAAGAATCCAATTCGCTTACCCAAAGATACGTTCAAGATAGGAGGTATTAAATTGTAATGCGAACAATTATATTCCACATAATATTCTTCATCCACTATTGTAAGCCTCACCTCTGACGTATTTATAATCCATCCCTTGAATAACGAAGAAATTGAATTACATCCTAATTGATAATTGGAAAAGAATTGATCAGAATCACAGACAATAAAGAAAGCAAACCCCATCTCCGGATTCGTATTAGCATCCAAATCTATCTTTATAGAGGAGCCATCACTTTTATACTGGACCCACTTTGGGATCATATGGAATCCCAACCACCATCCACTTATCATGTTCTGTAAAAACAATTTCAAAAAGAGATGTTAATTGCAGCAAAAATAAAGCAATGGCAAGGCGATGATTAATTTTTCTATTTGTGAAATGAAATTGTAACACCCCGACCCCGCGGGTCCGGAGAGTTAACTCATAAAACCTGATAATCAACTCTAACAAGGCTAGAGTACTTCCAAATTCAAGAATTTATCCATTTTCCCAAACCTCAAATCGAACGTATATACTTCAATTAAATAAATCAAATAAACTCATCTATCAAATATTCAATCCAACAACCCAAATAAAATCAACTCTTCTTCATGTCTCAAATAACAACTAGAAATAATATAACATTAACATAAGTATCCATAAACCGTCTAAATCCATTGAAGCAAACTTAAGAAAGATAATTAACCTCCAACACCAATACTAATATCATGAGATACCCAACAACAAAACAATGCTAATCTTCTCCATAGACTCTAATACTGATCTTCAGCTGAGCCATCGATGTCATCTGAAATATTATGAAGATTAACGGGGTGAGTTATCAACAACTCAGTAAGCAGAGAGCATATACTAGCATGTAAACATGAGCATTTATAACATTTGATAAGCCGAACAGAACATTTACTTTCAGAATGTAGAAACAAAACTTGTACAAAAACATTAGAGCGAAATTTTCAGAAAAATGAACTTATTCCAAAAATAGAATCCGTTGACATTTCTAAACTGAAACATTATAATCTTATCTTCATTTAATATCACATCGGGACAATACCATGTTTAACCCCCGTGGTAGGGTTATAAACCACTATTATACCCGTGGCTGGGCCATATTCCATGTTTCACCCCCGTGGTAGGGTTATAAACCACCATTATACCCGTGGCTGGGCCATTTTCCATGTTTCACCCCCGTGGTAGGGTTATAAACCACCATTATACCCGTGGCTGGGCCGTATACCATGTTTCACCCCCGTGGTAGGGTTATAAACCACCATTATACCCGTGGCTGGGCCTTAACAGAAACAGAACGGATTTCATCGAAAATCCGGTTACAATCATATACAGAATCAGAACATCATGCCAAGATTCTCAGATGATACCTCATATCAAAACAAAACATTGAAAGGCTTCAGATCATTTCACATGTTCGAGATAAACATAAACAAAATATTCTCATTTGTTCATAACAAAACTTCCAGATTTTCATATTCGCTCTTTTACATAGTTCAGAAATAAAGTACACAAAACTTGCTCATGTCTACACTAGTCATGACAGAAAAACATTTTCCCTTATATAGAATTTATGCATATGTAGAATAAACATTTGAGGTTGTTTTCAGATCATCTCTTTCAAAAATAAACACATTTATTCTCAAAGTCAACCTCCTTTCATTTATTTTATGCAAAACTAGTATATAAACCCCGCTTACCTGGACTTCTTAGCTTTTCAGAAATTTCTTCAAAAAATGTTGAGTCGACTAATAATCGTCACCTATAAAAAAATAATCACACAATTTCCGTAAGTTTTCAACCAATTACGGATTTCCATATTTAAGCCTAAGCTTCTAAAATAATCTATCTTAATTTCTCAAAACTTAAAAATCCTCATAATCCCAAAGTATATCATTACTTCATAAAATCACCAATATCCACCACAACCCACGTCATACACAAAACACCAATATTTAAACCCGAACAGCCAACAAATCTCATAGTCTAAACCAATCATACTAACAACTCCATCACCCAATCCAATCAACCCCGTTACTCCTCGGACTCAGTCCGGCAAAACCAACCAGCAATTAAAATACAGTGTAATGTGCTAGTGCAAAAATACATTAAATTCACGAGAATTCTTTGAAAAAAATACTTACATTGCTATATAATGATTTCCGAAGGATCACGAAACTGAAAAAGGCGACGTCTGAGCAACACCACAGTGTAAAATACACTGTGGCCGTGGGTCACAAATACCCACTTTTCAACGGAGACAAACGAAGACCCCAAAATGATAGGGTAGGGCCTAGAGAGGTCGGTGAAGCCAATGGTGGTGGTGGTTTGCCGTGGATGACGGCGCAAATGGTGTTTTAAGGCCAAAAACGTACAAATCGTAAATGGACTTGGTGGGGCTTCACCGGTGACGGATCGGAGCTGGGGTTGGGTCCAAAGGGTTGCCAAGAGGTCAGGGATGAAGTGGTAGGAAGATGGTGGCAGGTGGTGGAACGACGGCGGCGCAGCGGCGCAAGGAATGCCGCGGCTTCGTGTGGTGCGTGGAGGCTAACGGCGGCGCGGCTGGGGCTGGAAATCGGAGAGGGAGGTCGCCGGCCGGTGGGGAGCACGATGGGGTGGGCGGTGTCGCGCACGGCGGCGCGACGGCGGTGGGCTGGGTGAGGAACGGTTGCACGGCGTGAGAGAGAGAGAGAAACGTCCGCGCGGCAGCAGGGGGGAGAAAAAGAAAAAGAAAGAAAGAAAAAAAAGAAGAAAAAGAAAAGAGAAAAGAGAAAAAAAATGTAGGGAAAGAAATAAGGTCCAAATCCTCAAATCTTGGGTCACAAAAAAAGATCCAACGGAAACGATTTTAAAACAGCAAGTAAAATAAAATAATTCAAACGTAATGATTAAAATGAAAATAAATAATTAAACCCCACAACAAGTTAATTTAATTTGAGAAGAAATTTAAACGCATAAAAATAATTAATTTAGAGAAAGCACTTCAAAAATAATTTTCACAAAATTAAAATCATAAAAATAACACAACTAAAAATCCAACAATTTTAAAATAAGAGAATAAATTTTAAATTAATAACAATAATCTTTCAATAAAAAAAAATACACTAAAATACGGGGTGTTACATCCTTCCCCCCTTAAAAAAATTTCGTCCTCGAAATTTGTAAGGTCAAACATCACGCTAAAGCAGGATGCCAGATACAACTCAAAACACGCTCGAAAAGACCATACCAACAACAACTCCCAACAAGCATGAGTAATGTTCTCTCAAGTCTATTTTCATAGGCAATTCCATCATACTCGTATTAGTCTCCCAGTGGCACAACACGTCCAGTATTCTTAGGGTGGCAATACTATCCAAAATCTCATCTTTCCACAAGAGCCTTTACACAACATCCAAGGAATCCCAATGATTATTACTATTTTCGTAACACGATCTGCGCTAACCTCAATCGACTCTTATGTTAAAACTCACAAACCTTAATTGAATTCTACAGGTTGGTAACCTATTAGCCACTTCCAAAGTTAAACATCAATAAACATTTCCATCATCCAGACCTATTATCTCAAAATCAACAAGAATTATATCCTAATTCCGCACCACCAAAAGTTTAATCTCTAATTCCTTAAGATCAGCATAAGGTTTGAATCCTTAAATATAACCCAACATAATACCATTGAGTACGAGGTAGCTCAACGCCTACTAACCAAAAAAAAACTCTCACCACATTAGGTAGAAAAATTCTTTATCTCCAAAACCATGAACTATTACACACTTTCCTCAAACTCACCAAGAATTAATTCCTGGATCTGCACCAACTAATATCCTTAAATCTGCTATGGATCTAATCCCAAAACCTACCACTAAAACCTCGAATTAATAACAATTATTATCCAAACTAGACCAATACCTTCAATCCTCTAAGAAATAATTCCCTTAAAATTTCCTATATTAATAACTCAACTTCGATCAACCCCATTAATGGTCACAGATTAATCAGTCTCCAAAATAAATCAAGCTAACACTCCAAGCTTGCAGAATTAAAAAAATTTCAATCTCATTATAAATCAGTCCTTCAAATTGCAATTCTAAGATCTTAAATTATATAAGAATCATTTTCCGAAATCTGTAAGATCGATGAACTTATATCCAATAATAAAACAATTGACTCCCAAAGTTTTCAAAATCTAAACATTAAATGATAACAATCATTTCCTAAAATCTACAAAACCTTAAACTTTTGGTGAAATTTCTGTAAGTCTATCTTTAAAGTTTGTTGAACTTACAATCTTCTATTCTAAACCCTCGTGTCATACATCCATGAAATCGAAAATCTCAAATATCTTACTCCCCAAATAGATCACCCAGACTATGACGTTCCTTTCAAACCTTGATATTATAAATGCACACCAATTTGATAAAAGTTCAAGCTTACTCTGCTAAAAATAACAAAAGCGTTCTCAGTCGTACCATCATCCTGCCATAACTTAATCCTTAACCTGCTTTTCAGCTTCGAACGAAACGAACAAAACAAAATAAACTTAATAAATATAATAATATAATTTCAATTCAAATAAAATAAAATCAAACAAAACCAAATAAATTCAAGTTAAATAAAAATAATAATTTCCAATTAAACCTTTAAACTTTTCTGGTACTGCACACATGGTTTTACCCATTCTTAGTCATATCATTAATCAGCACATATAGTCATTCCTACCATCTAATATTGCAAACCCGACATCGCTCTAAACTCTCTTTCGTCTTTAGAAATCTAACCTCAAAAATCTAAGGTCCAAATCCTCAAATCTTGGGTCACAAAAAAAAGAGAAAAGAGAAAAAAAATGTAGGGAAAGAAATAAGGTCCAAATCCTCAAATCTTGGGTCACAAAAAAAAGATCCAACGGAAACGATTTTAAAACAGCAAGTAAAATAAAATAATTCAAACGTAATGATTAAAATGAAAATAAATAATTAAACCCCACAACAAGTTAATTTAATTTGAGAAGAAATTTAAACGCATAAAAATAATTAATTTAGAGAAAGCACTTCAAAAATAATTTTCACAGAATTAAAATCATAAAAATAACACAACTATAAACCCAACAATTTTAAAACAAGAGAATAAATTTTTGAATAAATAATAAAAATCATTCAGTAAAAAAATTACACTAAAATACGGGGTGTTACAGAAATACTTTTTTATTAAAGCATTTTTCTGACATATTTTATTTGTTTCTAAAGAAAAGAATGAGAGAGACTCACCAAATCGTCATCTAAAGCCGAAACAACTCCACCTGCCATGTCTAAAATATTTTCTCCTTTGATGTCAAAATCAATGTACGCTGTTTCTACGTGATCATATATTCCTTCTGATATTCTACAAATGATCCGATATGATAGATGGGATCTCTTGATTTAAGTCGCATCAACTTGCATCCTTGAAGATCAAACGAACGGATGCTCTTGGCCATTAGATTGACAGATGGTATTTGTGTTATAGCAGTTTCCTGTCCCCCAAGATAGGCCAGGCATTCCAAACTACTCAGGTCTGGTAACTTCTCAAGGCTTGAACATTCTTCAAATGCCAATGCTTTTAATTTTTTGAGACTTCCGATGTATGGGTGCAACTCACGCAAGCTTCTACAACCTTCCAGGTTTATTTTCTCAAGATTTGGGACTCCAATCAAATCTGGTATTTCAATCAAGTTCTCAGAATAACTCAGATTAAATTCCTTCAAAATGTCTAAAACCTGTTATAAACAAGTTGTTAATTGGATCAAAACATAAATATATTAACTTGTTTGGAAAATTAACGGGCAATTATTAAGATGAATATGTATTTATACGAGTGAGAAACTTACCTGCATCGAACCCTTCCATAGTTGTTTGAAACGACTAAAAGGCATCCTTAGTACAATAAGATTTTTTGGTTGGAAACTGCTCGGGAAGGATTTCGAATGATATCCAGGCCACTCTAGAAATCTCAACTCATTAGTTGGCATGTGTTTTAAAGGATTTCCACGCCATTTTGAAGTTCGGGAATCATAGAATTTAAGATATCTCAATTTTCTAATCTTTGAAAATGCTTTGGCGTTGAGTCTCTGATCTTCCGTTCTAGGACAAAAATCCAGGGCTATGCCTTTAGTTGCATCTGTTCCCTGGTAACCAAGAACAACGGATTAGCAAGAATTATAATGAAAATATACCTTTTTATATTTGTCTCTACACTAATCAACTTACAGTATCATTCTTCAGTACGTGAAAGATATCCTCGTGACAAAACAGTCTACTACGTCGTCCAGGTTCTTCAGGGCATTCGCGGCGAACTCCCTGCCCAGTTCTTTTAGCAAATCATGCACGTACAACAATCCATATTTTGATTTGCTTATGAGGGACTTCTCGACGAGAACATCAAGGTCGATGTGATAATGACCACATCTTTCTAAATACATATCAGAAAATATGTCCTTATGTCCTTCGTAGAAACACGCCATATCCAAAAATAACTCTTTTTGCAATTCCTGCAGCCCATCAAAACTTATTTGAAGTACATTCATAATTTCTGGATTAGGAATTGCTTTTAGTTTATCTCTCTCACTTTTCCATGCATATATTGTTCTAGTACGCAAGAAACGACCCAAAACTATAAGAGCTAAAGGAAGGCCTTGAGTTTAATTTACAAAGTCCATAGATAGATCCTTGTAATCCTCTATTGGATGGGTTTTCTTGAAAGCTGATAAACTAAAGAGTTGCAAAGCTTCAGTAGTTTCAAGCTTCTCAACCTTGTGGATATCATTCACTTCATGTGTTGTCAACAGATGACTACCTCTGCATGTTATAATCACCCTACTCCCTGGACCAAACCATTTTCGATCCTCTGCTAATGCCTTTAGTTGTTTTTCACTGTCCACATCATCAAGGACGATAAAAACCTTTTTATTCCGCATCCTGCTACTTATCATCCTACTTCCATGGAGATGATTGCATACATGTATTTCCTCTTGCATGATCATATAAAGGAGATCTTTTTGTAAAGAAGCTAGATCACGAGCAGTAGTAGAATTTTCTCTAATACAAGGAATAAAGCTGCTTCCTTCAAACTGACAAGAAACTCGATCATAAATGATTTCGGCCAGCGTTGTCTTACCAACGCCACCCATCCCATGAATTCCTACAAATCGGACATCGTTCGATTCCATATCCAATAACTTCATCATTTCGTCTACATGGGAGTCTATTGCTACAAGTTTATCGTAATCATGACGTGAGAATTTAGAATTCAACTCATTAGATATACGTCCACAGACTTTTTGTATAATTGTTGATTCGTCCCTGTAAATTGATAGAACGATTAATATTGACTAAACCACACGATCAAAAAAAAAAAAAAAGGCTTCAGCTGATAATTAGCATTGTTTATTAGAGAAAGCCAAACAATTGAATTCATACTTCTATATTTTCCCTCTTGCAACACTCGAGCCGCAGTCAGACCAGAAGATATCATGAGGTAATCTGTATGTATATATAATAGAAGCTAGCCATGGAGTACTTGTAGTACTGGTCGACCTGAGATGGAAAGTTCCAGGTAGACAACATCAACTTTCGGTTTACTTGGCAACTTCTGGCATACGAAGGTTCTGCGCAACTTCTCTCATCTTGTACTTTTTTTTTTTATTTAATTTTAAGCTGTTGACTTACTGACTTGATTTTTATTTTTGGTTTCTAATTTTTCTGACAACCAAATTAGTGTTGCAGAGCTGTTGACTGACTTTGGCTACATTTTTTAGAGGAACGCTACAAGAAATTAAGTCTTTTTCAGCGCTCAAAATCGTCGTAAATATATATAATTAGGCATAGCTCGAGTACACAGGGAGTATGCTAGAGAGAACGCCTAATTACAAGAGATCAGGCAAAAATTCTCCACAATAACTTTTTTTTTTTTATAGGTAAAAATAACGTTAATAATACAAATGAAAATTCCCCCCACTAGCCCATATTTTGATACACCTGCCAGAATTAATGAAATTTTCATTTTGATTGCACAGTTTATTACCCGAGAACCCTCGATACATCCTGTCCAGCATTAGTGACAATGATAGAATCTTAAACAGAAAAAGGCCTCATAAAAACTTGGGGAACAACATGGTTACAAAATTCAGATCTAAACGTAGAAAAGTATGAACATTTGTAATTACCTCCAAAGTGATGACTCCTCGAAAATGTCTTTCCTCCATAATGAGCAAGGCATGGGAAGACCAAGATGACTTCATCAACAAGATATACCGTTCAGGAAAATAAACAAAATCAACTCAATGTAATTGTTCTACAACAAACATCGGAGGAAATATCGTACTCTGTTTAGTGTTGCCTGCTCTGCCTCTTGTCCCTTTTTTGAAGATCGAGTTTTTAGCTCCTCCTCTCGGCACTGTCTCTCCATCCTAAGATTTTTTATGAAAATTGGACTATATACAAGCAAGCAAATTGATCAACAATTCCTCATCCAGCATCCATTTAGAATGATAATTTTAAACCATTGCATATAATTAATGAGATGCTAATGCTGTTGTTATATGCAAGTAAAAAAAAAAATCATTGGGTATAGTTTGTCCTGTCCATAACTCAATACCAAGTTATATTTGGTTGATTTTGAGCCTGTCATTTTAGAGGAAGAATAATTACAGAAAGGGAATTTAGTTTTCTCTTAAGAACATTTGAAAAACATCCAAGCATTCTGGAGTTTGTGGTTCAATCGGAAAAAGCCATGTGAATGGTTTAATATTCCTCACAAACACATGATGAAACACACTCTCGCTTACGGGATTGTCCAATGTGTGTGCTTCTCAAAACCTAAGCATAAATATTATAGGAAAACATCCCTGTTTCTACTTCACATTAAGCTAGGGTTTCATTAAGAACCATTAAGATATAAAACAGAGTTTCATACCTTGGGAAATCGACTCCAACCGATGCTACACCGGAGACGAAGGGATGGACAATCGACTCCAACCCACTAACTTAGGCCTCGGGCCGACGATGATGAAGAACAAAGCCTTAGGGTGTGGAAAAAATGGAACCTTTTTCACTGGTGTGGCCTCGGCAAATGCGAGTAAAGACGCCGATTACTGAGTTTTCAGTGGGGTGGAGCAGAGTAATAACAACACACAATAATCACTGGGCTGAAGCCGAGCCGATGATAGTGGTTTCATTCGGTGGAAGGGACACGGCAAAAATTTTGAGTGGGTTTTGCTATATGTGCAGCTAGAGAGAAATGGAGAAGAAGAAGTTGGGGACGACTGTGAAATCGGGATTTGGGGGGAAACCTGAGGGTCTTGTATCGAAATTGTGGTTTCGGCAGGTCTACATTAAAATGACGATTGCAGCGAAATTGAGCGTCGGAATAAGTTTTTAATCTTTTACGGCGGTATAACTCGCCTTAACTATCATTAAAGTCACTGCAAAAGTTGGGATAATACTTGCGGCGCCAATTTAGCGCCGTAAATGTGTTAAAAATCACTGCAAAAGGATTCAGTAAAATCGCACAGGTTGTAACCCACGTCGAGCAAGAAATCGCCATTAATAACTAGTTATTGCGGCGATATTATTTACAGCAGACCACATTTTGCCGCAACAAACCCAATTTCTTGTAGTGGAAGATCGAAGAAATCCATTTGATATAGTGAATATTGCAGAGAATAAAGAACATGAAGTACAAAGGCAAAAGTTTGTCACAAATTTAATTAAGAATAAAAAAACTTTGCCTAGTAAAGCAAGAAAGTGATTATTAATAAAATTATATATATTTTTAATCTTTTTAATAATTAAATATGTTGAAAAAATACATAAAATAAAATGATAAAAATTTCAAATATAATATACGTAGTAAATGGATAGAGATAGCTATTAATAATGCATGCAAAAAGAAAGAAATTTAAAATGCATAGGGTAATGAATTTGCACACGAAGGTTCTACGTAGCTTCGCTTCTCCTTGACTCAATCGAAGATAATGATTGTCTTATTCTTTTACTATCTTTTTATTATTTTACAATATATTTGAAATTTTTATTTTTTTATTATTATTTTAAATATTTTTTAACATCCTTAATCATTAAAAAAATATACAATTTTATTAATAATCATTTCCTTAATTATTAAATAAAAAAATAAAAAAGAATAAAAGTAGTACTAATACTGTTCAACCCGAGATAGAAATTTCAAAGTAGATGCAGCGTCAACTAGCTATCGTTTACGGAATGCATTGTTTTCAAGCGCGTATGTACATAATTTCAAGGGTGACTTCCACCCACTTTAGAATTTTTTAACTAAAACACAAATAATCATGTACACTGTTAGACCCGTCGAGCATATTGTTGGACAATCAAATGACTTAGATGACTTTGAGCATTCGTAATAGATGATGCATCTTTATTATATTTATCTTTATATTTGTATAATATCTCCTTAAATTGATCTAATTAAATTATACATCTTTAAAATTTTGCATAGTTATGATTCATTCTCCAAACATTATTTTACTATTTTTTCTCTCTCTTAGCCGGCCCATTAAAATTAACTTTATAGAACTTGAATTTGTATTAAGATGATTTTGATATATGAAATTTGTATTAAGTTGATGATACAAAATGTTTTTTTAGTACATATTAATTTTTATTGATAAAATTAGTCATTTTGATATATGAAATAGGTAATATTTAGATATATGGAATTTGTATTTTTGAGCACATGGTACCAATTGTAAAATATATAAAAATAATAATTTAAAAAAAATAAAAAAAATAATATTTTATTATTATTTAGTTCAAAGATGCATAATTCAATGTAAGAGTTTTTCTTAATATGTGAAATCAATTTTTAAAAGATGTGACTTTAAATATGCATATATAGAACTAATGCTAGTGCTCTAATTAGATGTACATTGTTAGACCCGTTCAGGGTGGCTCGTTTGGATAGTAAGATGAGATGAAATGAGATGAGATAGTTCATATGAGTTGAATAAAATATTTATTATTATTATTATTATTATTATTATTTAAAGATTTGAAAAAGTTGAATTGTTTATTATATATTATATGGGAGTTTAGAAAAATTATAAGAATGAGATGAGATAGGTTGATGGCGTTTCTGTATCCAAATCGAGTCTTAAAGTTAACAGTCATTTGAGTGTTTTTTTTTTCTAAGTATTTTTTTTAATTTCTTAAATAATTATTATCATACACGTTTATCAAAATCTTACAGAATATTAATATATGAATGGTGTTACTATACCTCCTCAATTTGCCTACTTGGTGTGTCTCTAGCACAAATTGCTCTTTTTTTTTTCACTTTTTATTTCAAACATCTTTTAAACATGTTTAAACATTTTTTTTTAAAATAATACCAATATACTAATAGTCACTTTAAAAAAATAAATAAATGCACGACAAGCAATTAAAATAAATAGACAAATTGAAGAGGCATAGTAGTATTATTCTTAATATATATACAGAGTGTGTCCGTCTTCTAAGAAAATCATACGGATAATCATGCCATTTTATTTGCACATTCTAATTGATAAAATGGAGTCAGTCATTAACAAATTTGCTGCTAATTTTGTCGGTTAATTCTGCTAGATTTGTCGTACCAAGTACGTGACCCACCATATATATATATATATATATATATATATATTGTTTATTGAAGTCCTGTTTATGGTAACCCATCACAGGCCCTTATAATTTGAAATCGAATTTGGACGATACTAAAAGTAGTAACAGTCTAATCACAAGTCGCACATTGATCATTCTCCAAGTCTAATCTCGTGCCATTCATTGTCCATACAGTCAATATGCGGCATAATGATCCCGAGGAAGATCATTAAAATGAAACATGTAAAAAAAGTAATTTCCTTAAGGCAGGGAGACCAATCTCTCCCTATCTATTCATTATTTGTGCTGAATGTCTCCGCTCTTTATTGAATTCAGCTGACCAGAGAGGCTGTATTAGAGGGGTGGCAGTGGCTAGAGGTGGATTAAGAGTCAATAATCTGCTCTTTATAGATTATTGTGTTTTGTTTGATAGAGCTAACGAGGAGGAATGGAGACAGTGGTGCTTTTGTTGAAAATATATGAGGTAGCTTCAGGCCAGTCTCTTAATAAGGAAAAATCATCCTTATTCTTTAGTACAAACACTACTGCATCAGATAAAAGAAATATTATTCTTGCAGCAGGTGGGGTGGTTTGTGGATCCTATGAAAAATACTTGGGATTACCTACTATGGCAGGCAAGTCCAAATATAACACATTCAGAGGGGTTAAGGAGGAGTGGAAGAAAATTGATAGTTGCAAAAACAGTTTTTTGTCTCAAGCTGGGAAAGAAATCCTTATCGAAGATGTGATGCAGGCTATCCCTTCTTACACTTTGGGGGGTCTTCAGATTGCTTGGTTCGTTGTGTAAGGAGCTTAATTTCTTGTATGCTAGATTCTGGTGGGGTCACAAAGATAATGGAAAGAAAGTGCATTGGCGGAACTAGGAAAGAATGGGGAGGCAGAAAGCAAAAGGGGGCATGGGCTTTCAAGATATTGAAACCTTGAATGCTGCTATGCTTGCTAAACAAGGATGGCAATTCTTGACTAATCCTTTATCTTTGGTTGCCAGAATTTACAGGGAGAAATATTTCAGAAATTCAGATTTCTTAAGTGCTAAAATTGGGATCAACCTTTCTTTTATTTGGAGAAGTGTTTTATCAGCAAGATCTCTGGAGGGGTTGCATTGGAGAGTGGGTAATGGGAACAAAGTAAAAATCTGGGGGGAGAAATGGTTGCCAACCCCTGTGACTAATTGTGTACAATCCCCAATGATGGGTTAATGGAAGGAGGAGAAGGTAAGCAAATTGATTAATCCAGTTACTAAGACATGGAAGGAGGAGGTGATCAGAAACTTATTTTCACATGAGGAGGCTACTGTCATTCTTCAGATACCATTGGGTAGGTTGGGAACTTGTGATAAACAGATTTGGGGCTTTACCAAGGATGGTGTTTTACAGTGAGAAGTGCATATCACCTTGGTATGGAGAGAAAAAGAAGACTTCAAGGGGATGGTTCAAAGATTGAAAAGAGTGATGCTGTGTGGAAACAATTGTGGGGATTGGAAGTGCCTGCAGTGGTTAAAATGTTCCTGTGGAAAGCTCTGAACAATATTCTTCCTACTAAAAGTAACTTATTCAAGAAAAAGATAGCTGATTGTCCCCTTTGCCCAATATGTGGTTCAAGTGAGGAATCAATGATCCATATATTATGGAATTGTATTTCAGCTACTGATGTATGGGCAAAAAATAACAGTCCAGTGAAGAAATGGGCAAATGAGGAAGTAGATTTCATGTCTCTTTGGATTAAAATGATTCATGATTTGAAGAGAGAAGAACTTGAGTGGAAGGTAGTGGTTATGCGCAGGATCTGGCTAAAGAGGAATAGGTTTATTTTCGAGAACAAGTTTTACAATCCTAAACAAGTCATTTCGATGGCTGGTGAGGGTCTGGAGGATTACAAAACAGCACAAAACAACATAAATGTTCCTTTGGAAATAGGTGGTGGTTCACATGGAATGCAGAAGAAATGGAAAAAATCTAGCACCAACATGGTAAAGGCTAATTGGGATGCGACTATGGATTTTGAAAACAAGAGAATGGGAATGGGCATTGTGTTTAGAGATGAAGATGGGGAGGTTCTGGCATCTGTGTGTGACATGAAACAGCATGTGAATGACCCTACTTTGGCTGAGAGTCTAGCCTTGTGGAGAGCACTCGAGATAAGTAATAACCTCTCTTTCTCTTTCTCTGAACTAGTATTTGAAGGAGATGCAGCTGTGATTATTCAAAAGATCAACAAGGAAGGTGAAGATCAGTCGTGGATGGGGCATATTATCAATGATATAAAACAGGTTTTTCATCAAAAGGAATGATGGTCAGTCTGCTATGTTCCTAGAAAAGGAAATTATGTTGCTCATTTATTGGCAAAACATGCTTTATTGCTTGGAGAAGAAAGGGTTTGGATCGAAAGGGGTCCTTTTGTAATCTTCAATGTTTTAGTGCAGGATAAGATGTGTAATTCGGACTCCGTTGAGGATTTATAATATTTGTTCCTGTTTCAAAAAAAAAAAAAAAAAAAACTCTACATACAATTCATTAAAACCCATACTATGGACCTATGAATGCATACCAAGGTTTTGTGCAATTTCTCTTCGTGTCCATTAGGATGATGCCAAATAGAGCTAAATTATGAAGGTTTTGTGCAATTTCTCTTCATGTCTTGTGTTCAAGAGGATGATGCCAAATAGGGTTGAGTAACAACAATGTCTGAGTGGGAGTGCCCTTGTAACTCCCCGCCCCCGAGAGTCCGGAGAGTTAACTTATAAAACCTGATAATCAACTCTAACAAGGCTAGAGTACTTCCAAATTCAAGAATATATCTATTTTCCCAAACCTCAAATCGAATGTAAATACTTCAATTAAATAAACCATATAAACTCATCTATCCAATTTTCAATCCAACAATACAAATAAAATCAACTCTTCTTCATGTCTCACATAACAAACTAGAAATAATGCAACATTAACATAAGTCTTCATAAACCGTCTAAATCCTTTGAAGCAAACTTAAGAAACATAAATAACTTCCAACAGCAACACTAATACCACGAGATACTCAACAACCATTCACTGCTAATCTTCTCCACAAACTCTAATACCGATCCTCAACTAAACCATTAATGTCATCTGAAATATTATAAAGATTAAAGGGGTGAGTTATCAACAACTCAGCAAGCAGAGAGCATATACTAGCATATAAACATGAGCATTTATAACATTTGATAAGCAGAACAAAACATTTACTTTCAAAATGCAGAAACAAAACTTCGTACAAAAATATTAGAGCGAAATTTTCAGAAAAAAATAAATAAACTTATTTCAAAAAGAAGATCTGTTGGCATTTCTAAACTGAAACATTATCATCATATCATCACTTAGCATCACATCCGGACAATACCATGTTTAACCCCCGTGGTAGGGTTATAAACCACCATTATACCCTTGGCTGGGCCATATTCCATATTTCACTCCTGTGGTAGGGTTATAAACCACCATTATACTCGTGGCTGGGCCGTATACCATGTTTCACCCCCGTGGTAGGGTTATAAACCACCATTATACCCGTGGCTGGGCCTTAACAGAAACAAAACAGATTTCATCGAAAATCCGATTACAATCATATACAGAATCAGAACTTCATGCTAAGGTTTTCAGATGACACATCATTTCAATATAAAATACTGAAAAGCTTCAGATCATTTCACACGTTCGAGATAAACATAAACAAAATATTCTCATTTGTTCATAACAAAACTTCTAGATTTTCATATTTGCTCTTTTACATAGTTCAGAAATAAAGTACACAAAACTAGCTCATGTCTACACCAGTTATGATAGAAAAACACTTTCTCTTATATAGAATTTATGCATATGCAGAATAAACATCTGAGGTTGTTTTCAGATCATCTCTTTCAAAAAAATAAACACATTTATTCTGAAAGTCAACCTCCTTTTATTTATTTTATACAAAACTAGTATATGAACCCCGCTTACCTGACTTCTTCGTATTATCAACACCTTGAGCCGGAACTCTAATAGTAACACCACCTAAACAAAAGAAACATATATCCATCATTTAATAACCAATCTAGTAGGCTACTATTTATTGAGTAATAAGTCAAAACAGTCCCTTGATAGCTCCATAACTATCTAACAATTTAAACCCTAACAACTCTCTCTTCAAACCATTCGTATTTAAAACCCAAAATAGCCACCACCTTCTATTAACACCAAACCAACTATAATTATTTCCAAAATCAACAACTGCAACTCCAATAATTAAAACATAACCCAAACCAAACTTCACTTCCAACCTCCGAATAAAGTAATTTTAGTGTAAGCATCAATACTCTAGTCATTCAATAATTCAAAACTTGCATAAAAGTTCAATACAACTAGCTCAAAACACCCATCCTTTTACACCAAATAGTCTCAAATAATAATCCAAAACAGTCTCACAATTCATCCAAAATCATACTCCTCACATTCAGAATTCCAACACACTCTACCTCAATCCAACAAATAAAACATCAACTCAAAAATAAATGTCAAAAATTCTTCTACTGAAAATGCTAACGGTCTGCACAGAGGGGAAATTATGACTAAGTGTGATGCAAGGCCAAACCAAGCAGCATATGTGTGTGCGATAGACAAACCGAAGGAAAGAGATAAAATGATTTATGGAATGTGTAACGGCAAGCAAGAATTAAGAGAAACTAAGGATTTAATGGGTGGCGGAAGTTACCGAAAATAACTTCAAAATCATAGGCAACCCCGGCGCCCAGACTTGGTGCCCACAGTCTACTGCAAAGTGCCAAAATCCCACGAAGCAAATCACAAACAGATGGTGAAGCCCAAAAAGAAAACATAGAACGGAAGAGAGAATGATGGCTCACCTTCGAAGAACCAGAAAATTTGAGACCCACGGAAATAGTTATGTCGGCTAAGAATGAAACACCAGTCCGCGCAAGAGAGAGAGTCTGAGTGGTTCGGAAATGTGGTGAGGAAGGCTCTTCATGTGTGGAACCGAAAATAGCAATCGTGGGGCGTGGGAAGCAGTTGCACGGGAAGGGAGAGAATCACAGAAGTGCAGACCGAAATGCAAAACGAAGGAACGCAGCGGAAGAAGAAGAAAAACAGTGCACGGCAGAAAGGGAAATAAATCCCTCCCCAAAACGACGTCGTCCGTCCATCACATGCTGCTCGTGGGCTGGGCTTAGTCCTGACTTCAAGGGGGCTGGGCCTAAAGCCCGATTATCACATTCTTCCCCCCTTATAAAAATTTCGTCCTCGGAATTTGTCACAAGCTATTAGGATCATCGTCGAATAACTGTGGGTACTTGACTTGCATATCCTCTTCTAATTCCCAAGAGGCTTCACTGATAGCATGACTATTCCATACCACTTTAACCAATGGAATAGTCCGGTTACGTAACACTTGTTCTTTTCTCTCTTCAACCTGTACCGGCTCTTCTGTATAAGTCAGATCTTCCTAAAATTGAAGAGGCTCGTAATCAATAATGTGAGTGGGGTCGGGTACATACTTCCTCATCATAGATACTTGAAATACATTGTGTACACTTGAGAGCGCGGGTGGTAGGATTACTCTGTAAGCCACTGGTCCAATCCGATCAAGAATCTCAAATGGTCCGATGTACCTAGGGCTCAACTTACCTTTCTTTCCAAACCTCATAACCCCTCTCATGGGTGCAATCTTCAAGAATACTTTATCCCCAACCTCAAACTCTAATTGGCGACGACGATTATCTGCATAGCTCTTCTGTCGACTCTAAGCTGCTCTCATTCTAGCTCGAATGGTCTCAATCTTCTCTGTTGTCTTCTGTATGATTTCTGGACCCAAAATTTGTCTTTCACCCACTTCGTCCCAATATAAAGGAGATCTACACTTCCTACAGTAAAGTGCCTCATAAGGTGCCATCTCGATACTAGCCTGGTAACTGTTATTATATGCAAACTCGACCAAAGGCAAGTGTCGAATCCAAGTTCCCTTAAAATCCAACATACAAGCTCTCAACATGTCTTCCAAAATTTGAATGGTCCTTTCCGACTGACCATCTGTTTGTGGGTGAAAAGTCGTGCTGAAATTTAACTTTGTGCCCATGGCCTCTTGTAAGCTTCGCCAAAATTTCGAAGTGAAACGCGGATCTCTATCCGACACAATGGACACAGGTACCCCATGCAACCTCACTATTTCCTGTATATAAAGCTCGGCTAGTTTCTCCAACTGATAAGAAACTTTGATAGGTACAAAATGAGCTGTCTTCGTCAAACGGTCTACTATCACCCAAATTGCATCTTGTCCAGTCGGTGCCCGTGGAAGGCCTGTAACAAAGTCCATAGAAATATGCTCCCATTTTCATTCTGGAATCTGAAGTGGTTGGAAAAATCCTACTGGTCGTTGGTGTTCTACTTTCACCTGTTGGCAAGTTAGGCATTGTGCCACAAATTGCGCAATCTCTCTCTTCATGCCCTCCCACCAAAAAGACTCTTTCAAATCCCGATACATTTTTGTACTACCTGGGTGAACTGTGTAAGGGGAGCGGTGCGCTTCTTCAAGGATAAGTCTTTTTATTACAACATTGTCCGACACACAACATCTATTTCCAAACCTTAACACTCCATCTTCAGAAACATTAAACTCAGGTTTATCCCCTTTTTCTACTTCTTCAATTAATCTCGCCAACTTAGAATCTTCTTTTTGGGCGAGCTTGATTCTGTCTATCAAAGCTGGTTGAACTATTAAACTGGCTATTAATGCCTGCTAGTCACCCACAACTACTTCAATAGTGGCTCTTTCCAAGTCCATTAATAAGTGGGGCTAAGTGGTAAGAGTTGCAATTACTAGTCCCACTAGCTTCCTGCTAAGTGCATCAGCTACAACATTAGCTTTGCCTGGATGGTAGTTAATGTTGCAGTCATAGTCCTTGACTAGTTCGAGCCATCTCCTCTGTCTCATATTCAGTTCTTTCTGAGTGAAGAAGTACTTCAAACTCTTGTGATCAGTGTAGATTTCGCACCTTTCACCATATAAATAATGTCTCCAGATTTTAAGTGCAAAGACAACGGCGGCCAACTCCAAATCATGTGTTGGGTAATTTTGTTCATATGTCTTTAGTTGCCGAGAAGCGTATGCTATTACTTTCCCATGTTGCATTAATACACATCCCAAACCCAAACGCGAAGCATCACTATAAACCACAAATCCTCCTCTTTCGCTAGGGACTGTCAGAACTGGAGCTGTCACCAATCTCTTCTTCAGTTCCTAGAAGCTTTCCTCACATTTTTCAGTCCAAACATACTTGTTGTTCTTCCTAGTAAGGGCGGTAAGGGGAACCGCTATTTTTGAGAAATTGTCTATAAATCGATGGTAATAACTAGCCAAGCCCAAGAAACTCCAAACTTCATGCACATTGGTTGGTTGAGTCCAGTTAACTATTGCTTCAATTTTCCCGGGGTCTACAAAAATGCCATCCCTTAAGACTACATGTCCCAAAAATGCAATAGACTCAAGCCAAAATTCACACTTCTTCAACTTGGCAAATAATTTCTTATCCCTGAGTGTCCCTAGTACTTGTCCCAGATGATCTTCATGTTCAGCTTTGCTCTTGGAGTAGATTAATATATCGTCAATAAACACTACTACAAATTTATCCAGAAACTCATGAAATACTCGATTCATCAAGTCCATAAATACTGCTGGGGCGTTGGTTAAACCAAAAGGCATGACTAAAAATTCAAAGTGGCCATACCTGGTCTTGAAAGCTGTCTTAGGCACATCCTCCACCTTGATTTTTAATTGATGATAACCCGATCTGAGATCAATTTTAGAAAACACCTGCGCACCTTGCAACTGATCAAATAAATCATCGATGCGGGGCAACGGATATTTATTCTTTATGGTCACTCGATTCAGTTCCCTGTAGTCTATACACATCCTCATTGTCCCATCCTTCTTCTTCAAAAACAAGACTGGAGCTCCCCAAGGTGACACACTAGGTCTAATGAAACCTTTGTCTAACAAGTCTTGCAACTGTTCTTTGAGCTCGGCTAACTCTAATGGCGCCATTCGATAAGGGGCTTTGAAAAGAGGCGCTGTGCCTAGGGCTAATTCAATAGCAAACTCTACCTCCCGCTCAGGTGGTAATCCAGACAAATCTTCAGGAAAAACTTTTGGATATTCCCTCACAATAGGAATCTCTTCTAGTTTCAATTCTTCCTTTGGTTCATCCACCACAAAAGCCAAATACCCTTGACACCCGTCACGTATTAACTTATCAACCTGAAGAGCAGAAATAACTGAAGGAGGGATACGCACCCTGGAACCCATAAATCGAAGTTCCTCTTCTTCCAGGAACTTGAACACTACTTCTCTTCTAAAACAGTCAATACTAGCATAACTGGAAGCTAACCAATCCATTCCCAAAATTACATCAAACCCAAACATAGGAAAGACTATCAAGTTAGCCGGCATTTCCTTCCCGCTAATAGTTATTGGACACTTGAGTATAATCTTATTACAAGTCACTAAATCGCCTGTTGGGGTTGAGACCCTCAAATTGTAGTCCATCTCATCAGTATCAATGGGGCACAACTTAACATAATCCATTGAAATAAAGGAGTGGGTAGCTCCCGAGTCAAATAAAACAGTAGCCTTATTGAGAAATGAGGGAATAATTTCTGGTTACGTCATATAACCCATAGAGATAATAAGATAAATATTCCTTAATTCTCAACAAAGAAAATTTTAAGAGATGGTTAGAAAATTATACCTGTGATGACATCATCCTTGTCCTCAGCTTCTCCCAGTGTCAAAGCAAACACCCGAGCAGGTACAGTCCTCCGCTGATTGTTGCCTTGATTATTCGGCCTAAAGTTTTGGGGTGGGTTGGGCCTTTTGTTGTTCTTTGCAAGCAATGGACATTCTCTAATGAAATGCCCATCCTTACAACATTTGAAACATGATCCCACTTCCTTCCTGCACTCCCCATGGTGTATGCGGTTACAAAACTTACCGGGGTTAGGTGTATGATTTCCCTATATCTGTCTCTGATTTGAACTGCTCCCCTCATTTCTCTTTTTCCATTGCACTTGATCCGAACTAGGAAACCCTTGTGGAGCAGCTCTCTTCCTCTGTTCTTGCAATTCAGCACCCCTCTTAAGATTATGTTCAACTAGCATCGCCTTGTGCACTAATTCTGAAAAATTCTGAATCTGTAAGACCATCACCCGTTCATAAATCCTGTAGTTCAAACCTTCCTCAAACTTCCTAGTCTTTTTCTCCTCATCGGGAATCAAGTATGTGGCGAAACGTGATAATTCCGCCAACCTTGCAGCATACTGGCGCACAGTCATGGTCCCTTGCACCAAGTTGGTGAACTCTCGGGCTCTAGCATCCCTATCCGCCTTAGGGAAAAATTGATCAAAGAAATTCTACTTGAATTGAGCCCAAACAATTACTCCAATCCCCACAGCTTCCCTGATAACTTTCTCAAAATTCTACCATCTCTTTGCTTCTCCAGATAGTTTGAAGGCTGCGAATTTGACTTTTTGTTGATCGGTACACTCCAAAACACCAAATATTTCTTCAATGTCTTGTATCCAATCTTCCACAGCGTTCGCATCGCCTCTTCCATCAAAGATGGGAGGATGCGTTCGATTAAATTGTTCGAACGTGCAACCCCCACCATTGTCGTCTTCATTCAAATCTTCAAGAATTCGAACTCTACGAAGAGCAGCCATCCTAAAAGTCTAAACTCGGTGAAATGTTCTAAAATAAAAGAAAACGAAAATACCAGGTAAATAGAATAAAATAAGAGGATAAATAAAATATGCATATAAACACATATACATATATATATATATATATATCAGATAACTATGCAAATCTGACATCACTTATTACACACGTATATCACTAGAATCCTCAAAGTTTCAAATTCAATCCTAACATCAGCCAAATCTAAAACCTTAAATCCCATCAAAATCAATCTTAATGTTCTTGGAACTCAAACTTAAATACCCCCATGACTATCCTTATAATCTTCCAATTCCTCTATTGAAATTTCCACATCTTATGAACCCACAGATATCTAAACCTCCAAGGTCTACAGTATGCAAAATTCAAACCTGTCTCTGATACCAACTATAACGCCCTGTCCCCGAGGGTCCGGAGAGTTAACTCATAAAACCTGATAATCAACTCTAACAAGGCTAGAGTACTTCCAAATTCAAGAATATATCTGTTTTCCAAAACCTCAAATCGAACGTAAATACTTCAATTAAATAAACCATATAAACTCATCTATCCAATTTTCAATCCAACAATTCAAATAAAATCAACTCTTCTTCATGTCTCACATAACAAACTAGAAATAATGCAACATTAACATAAGTCTCCATAAAACGTCTAAATCCTTTGAAGGAAACTTAAGAAACATAAATAACTTCCAACATCAACACTAATACCACGAGATACTCAACAACCATTCACTGCTAATCTTCTCCACAAACTCTAATACCGATCCTCAGCTGAACCGTCAATGTCATCTGAAATATTATGAAGATTAAAGGGATGAGTTATCAACAACTCAGCAAGCAGAGAGCATATACTAGCATATAAATATGAGCATTTATAACATTTGATAAGCAGAACAAAACATTTACTTTCAGAATGCAGAAACAAAACTTCATACAAAAACATTAGAGCGAAATTTTCAGAAAAAAAATAAAGTTATTCCAAAAAAAAGATCCGTTGGCATTTCTAAACTGAAACATTATCATCATATCATCACTTAGCATCACATCGGGACAATACCATGTTTAACCCCCGTGGTAGGGTTATAAACCAGCATTATACCCGTGGCTGGGCCATATTCTATGTTTCACTCCCGTGGTAGGGTTATAAACCACCATTATACCCGTGGCTGGGCCATATTCCATGTTTGACCCCCGTAGTAGGGTTATAAACCATTATTATACCCGTGGCTGGGCCTTAACAGAAACAGAACATATTTCATCGAAAATCTGATTACAATCATATATAGAATCAGAACTTCATGCTAAGGTTTTCAGATGACACATCATTTCAAGACAAAATACTGAAAAACTTCAGATCATTTTACATGTTCAATATAAACATAAACAAAATATTCTCATTTGTTCATAAAAAAACTTTTAGATTTTCATATTCGCTCTTTTACATAGTTCAGAAATAAGGAACACAAAACTAGCTCATGTCTACACCAGTCATGACAGAAAAACACTTCCTCTTATATAGAATTTATGCATATGCAGAATAAACATCTGAGATTGTTTTCAGATCATCTCTTTCAAAAAAATAAATAAATTTATTCTCAAAGTCAACCTCATTTTATTTATTTTATGCAAAACTAGTATATGAACCCCGCTTACCTGACTTCTTCGTATTATCAACACCTTGAGTCGGAACTCTAATAGTAACACCACCTAAACAAAAGAAACATATATCCATCTAAACAAAAGAAACATATATCCATCATTTAATAACTAATCTAGTAGGCTACTATTTATTGAGTAAGAAATCAAAACAGTCCCTTCACAGCTCCATAACTATCTAACAATTTAAACCCGAACAACTCTCTCTTCAAAGTATTCGCATTTAAAACCCAAAACAGCCACCACCTTCTATTAACACCAAACCAACTATAATTATTTCCAAAACCAACAACTGCAACTCCAATAATTAAAACATAACCCAAACCAAACTTCACTTCCAACCTCCGAATAAAGTAATTTCAGTGTAAGCATCAATACTCTAGTCATTCAATAATTCAAAACTTGCATAAAAGTTCAATACAACTAGCTCAAAACACCCATCCTTTTACACCAAATAGTCTCAAATAATAATCCAAAACAGTCTCACAATTCATCCAAAATCATACTCCTCACATTCAGAATTCCAACACACTCTACCGCAATCCAACAAATAAAACATCAACTCAAAAATAAATGTCAAAAATTCTTCTACTGAAAATGCTAATGGTCTGCGCAGAGGGGAAATTATGACTAAGTGTGATGCACGGCTAAACCAAGCAGCGTGTGTGTGCGCGATAGACAAACCGAAGGAAAGAGATAAAATGATTTATGGAATGTGTAACGGCAAGCAAGAATTAAGAGAAACTAAGGATTTAATGGGTGGCGGAAGTTACCAAAAATAACTTCAAAATCATAGGCAACCCCGATGCCCAAACTTGGTGCCTACAGTCTACTGCAAAGTGCCAAAATCCCATGAAGCAAATCACAAACAGATGGTGAAGCCCGAAAAGAAAACATAGAACGAAAGAGAGAATGATCGCTCACCTTCGAAGAACCAGAAAATTCAAGACCCACGGAAACAGATATGTCGACTAAGGATGAAACACCAGTCCGCGCAAGAGAGAGAGTCTGAGTGGTTCGGAAATGTGGTGAGGAAGGCTCTTCATGTGCGGAACCGAAAATAGCAATCGTGGGGCATGGGAAGCAGTTGCACGGGAAGGGAGAGAATCACGGAAGTGCAGACCGAAATGCAAAATGAAGGAACGCAGCGGAAGAAGAAGAAAAGCAGTGCATGACAGAAAGGGAATTAAATCCCTCCCCAAAACGACGCCGTCTGTCCATCACATGCTGCTCGTGGGCTGGGTTTCGTCCTGACTTCAAAGGGGCTGGGCCTAAAGCCCGGTTATCACAGCCCTACCTCTGACTCCGACTCCGATTAGCATAGCCTCTAATCTAACTTTGACTTCGTCTAAGCGGAGTCAGATCTAGGCTTTCTTATTGGGTTTTTTTTTTTTTTTTTTATTAATCCATTTGAAATTTTAATTTGACAATCTTGGGCTCTCACTAATCAGATTTAGGCTTCCAGATTTTAGTTTTTTTTAAAAATATTTTTTTTCAATTTCAATTTTATTAAAACATAACCAAAATTGAAAAAAAAAATCATTGTACAAATTAATGTTATTATATATTAGTATTACATGTTATTATAAATTTATATATTTGTGTTTATACATAATACATTAGTATTAAATGTTATTGTACAGTAGCTATTATATAATTAGTATTATATGTTATTATACATTTGTGTTTATACGTATACTTAGTAGTATAGTGTTTACATATACTTAACAATTATTAGTTAATGTAGTCTATTTGTATTATAGTATAAGCATATTATTTTATAATAATTTGTTCATACTAGTATATTAGTGAATTTAATTAATTATATAAGTTATAGTTATATAAAAAATATATATTTTTATAAAATATGTACAATATCGGAATTAGAGTCGGTACATCACTACCTCCAACTTTTTTGGTTAAAACGACTCTGGAGTTGGTGCAAAATTAGAAGCAGAATCGAATTTTTAAATTTTTACTCAATCCTAATGCCAAACATTAAATTGGTAAAGCTGTTGGTTGACTTGGCTACATTTTTTAGAAGAAGAAGAAGAAAGTCATTTGATATAGTGATTGCAAATTAGTAGCTACTAGATTTTTTTCCAATCATGACTAAAACCAATGAATTTGCATACTAAGGTTCTACGTAGCTTCGCCTCTTCTTGATTGACAATGATAGTCTTATTATTGATCTTTTATTATTTTTTTTATCATTTTATAGTATATTTGAACTTTTTATTTTTTTTATTTTTTAAGTATTTTTTTAACATCCTTAATCATTAAAAAAAATATATAATTATATTAAAAGTTACTTCCTTAATCATTAAATAAAAAAAATTAAAAAAATAAATAAAAGTAGTACTAGTACTTGTCAACCTGAGATGGAAAGTTCAAAGTAAATGCAGCATCAACTATCGATTATAGATCGAATGCATTGCTTACGAGCGTGTATGAAAGTAATTTCTAGGGTGGCTTCCACCCACTTTAGAACTTTTTAACTAAAACACAAATAATCATGAACACTGTTATACCTGTTGAGCAAACAAATGACTTAAAACCTTGTTTGAATAGTGAAATGACGAGATGATTTTAGATGAATTGAATAAAATATTATTTTTTAATATTATTATTTTTTTAAGATTTAAAAAAATTAAATTGTTTATGATATTTTATATAAGAGTTTAGATAAATTATAATAATGAGATGAGATGAATTGAGAATGTTTCTGTATCTAAACTGAGTCTTAAAGTTAACACAAAGTCATTTGAGTGTTTTTTCTTCTAAGTATTTTTTAAATTTTCTTAAATAATTATTATCATACATGTTAATCAATCTTACCAATACATTAATAGCTTTCAATACATGAGTGGTTAAAATAAAGAAACAAATTGAAAAGACGTAAAAACATTATTCTTATTATATATATATATATATATATATATAGAGAGAGAGAGAGAGAGAGAGAGAGAGAGAGAGAGAGAGAGAGAGAGAGAGAGAGAGAGCGATCGTCTTTCAAGGAGATCATAGCATAATCACGTCATTTCGTCTCATCTACACATTCTAATTGATAAAATGGAGCCAGCCATTACCAAATTTCCTGCTAATTTTTTCTGTTACTTCTGCCAGATTTGTCATACTATGTACGTGACCCTCCATATATATGTTTATTTAAGCCCTGTTTATGGTAACCCATCACAAGTCCTTATATGTTCATTCACTTGTCACGTGCTTAATGAGTTACCTGCTGTTTCGGAAATACCATCCTTTAAAAACTAAAATCATATTGCATTGGTCTTGATTTATTTATTCAGAATGATGTTTTGGTAATTGGAATTGAAATTGAAATTGGGTTTTTCACAAGTTAGTCCTTGGCCCGACCTGGAAAGCCTGAGCCCAAAAGAAGGGATCGGCTCAACCTTCACCAACTCCATAGGATATATAATAAAAAAAACCATAAAGCCTGAATCCATATAGAATCCATACGTTCTGCCATAGACAATATATATAGTTATTGTTTGGAGTTGCCAACAATCCATGTATAGATTGAACATGTCCGATATGTTGAAGAGCATTCTCTATAGATTATATAAAATTCATGTTTTTGTAAAATTTGAAGGAAATAACTCAATATAGCCCATCCAATGAATTATGTATTTTATAACTAATATCCAGTTTGCTACAAATTTTTGAATTTTTACTCAATCCTAATGCCAAACATTAAATTAATTTGGTAAAACTGTTGATTGACTTGGCTACATTTTCTAGAAGAAGTGAATGATATAACCTTATAAATATCATTCACTTCATTTCTCAACAAATGACTATCTCTGCAAGTTATGATATTCACCCTAGTCCCTAGACCAAACCAATCAGGACTCCCTAATAATGCCATTAATTCTTTTTCACCATCTACATCATCAAGGATGATAAAATCCTTTTTATTATATACGCAACATGCTCCTTATAATCACCTTGATTCCCTCGCGATGATCCCATATATGTATTTCTTCTTGCACGATCATTGAAAGAAGTTGTTTTTGTAATGAAGCTAGACTACAAGCTTTAGATTCTTCTCTAATACAAAAAATAATATTGCTTCCTTCAAACTGATAAGAAGCTCGATCATAAATTATTTCGGCTAGTGTTTTCTTACCAGCGCCACCCATCCCATGATCAATTCCTACAAAGCAAACATCGTTCGATTCCATAGCCAATAAATTCTTTATTTCCTCTACACGGGAGTTTATTGCAACAAGTTTCCAGTAATTATGACGTGAGAATCTAGATTTCAACTGAATAGATATAGAACCATGAAGCCATGCGCCACAGTTATATGAAACTGTGAAAAAATAAGAGAGAGAGGAAAATCTAACCACCATTACTAATAATTCTTTGAAGCCGGTTGATCATCTTTCAATGGTTGACTTTTCGAATGACTTGTAATATTTTGAAGAAAAAAAAAATTCTCCAGTTTACTCATTTGAGGATCTGAAGGAATAGAGAAATAAATATATAAAGTGAGCTGCTCAACATATATTTATTGTTGCTAAAGGTGTTGCCGGTCTGGTCCGGTCTGATTTTGAACAAAATTTATGACCGAATCGATATGCACCAGTTTTGTATTTTCTAAAACCGATGATACACTGGCTACCCCTCCTAAACTGGTACCTTCAGTTTTACCGTTTTCAATCTAGTCTGATTTTTTGGTGTAAATAATTTACAAATTTTTCATAAAAAATCTGTTTAAAAAAATCTGTTTTATTAAAAATCTGTTATAAAACAAAATGTTATACAAAAAAATCTAAAAAGAAATTTATTTATGATGTTAGTTGCTAATTTGTTACTAACTTAGAGTATGTCAATGTACTAATATTAGATCTTATATATTATGGAATATATATTATATATTAATACATTGATGCTAAATTATTATTAATACTATATATTATACTAATAGTGATATTAATACTATTTATAGTTATAGTGATATAAATACTATTTATAGTTATAATGATATTAATACTAACATATTAAGTTAACTATACAATTATATATATATTATGCTATAACTCTTATAATATATTAATATATAGTATTAGTATATATTAATATATACTCTTAATATATACTATATATTAGTATTAGTATATTTTAGTATTACTACTACATATAGTGTGTATATATATATATATATATTAATATGTATATATATATATATATAGTTTTCTTGGATATGCAATTCGAAGAGTGTATACAATGGATATAGGCCTCGGATAGTCATTAAAGACAAAATAGATAATTTTATTAATATTCTTAATAGGATAGATTTTTAGAAATTGTATACTGAAATAACAGTCTCTATTAACCAAGAATAGAGACAGTTACTTCATGATGCAGTCTATCATGAATTTTAAGACGAAATGGATAACCGTTAGAATTTTCTTAATAGTGTATACAAACAAGTATATATATATATATATCATAATGATATAGCGATACTAATACTATATGTTATACATTATGAAATATAAATTATATATTATATAATAATACATTGATACTAAATTATTACTAATACTATATACTATACTAATAGTGATATTAATACTATATAATAATACATGGTCATAGTGGTAATTATATAATATCTTATATATAATTATAATATATATTATATAATATAATTATAATTTATATTATTATATATATTCTATAATATAAAAAATATTAACTTAAATATATAATATAGTAAATCGGTATAGTCGTAAAAATCATAGATCTGGAACAAGTCGGTCGATTTTTGCATTTTAGAAACCGGCTCTCCCGAGTCGGGCTGGTCTGGTCCAGTTTTCCGATTAAAATTTACACCCCTAATTGTTGCCCATATTACTAGATCACTTGGTGTGTCTCCTCTTAATTAGCTTACAGTTAGATATAAATGTTGTGTGAACCATGATCCCAATATTATTTTTGCTTATAGATATAAAATGATTTATATGACTTTAGCCTATCTAGGAGTAGCAATGTCGCAAGGTTGGCCGCAAAAGGCTAATCTTGTTTATTTTCATCATTTCATTTCGAGCGAACAAGATCTCACCACTAAAAACGTAGTAAAATCATGTCATCCTAAAAAAATCTAGTTGCAAAAATTAATTCCGATTTGACGCGTGTTTTAGTCTTTTTTAGTGATATTAGGTCACCACTAAATACATTACCAAATATGTAATTACTTGCAGAGACATTATATCATCGCAAACGGATATTATTTAAAAACAAAAAATAAACAAAACGATGCATTTTGCAGGCTAAGCCCTTCCCCTTTCATTCTTTTTCCACTTATTTCTTCTCCCCCCACAACTTATAGCCTCTTCATGTGCAAGAAGATCACACACTTAGATCTTCTTGTGCAATCTTTCCAAAGACACGTCCAGTGTTACATAGAGTTAGTCTTTTAAATTATCCAAAAAACGAAAGTACAAAACTCTCCAATTACGGCTAAAAGTCAAAGGACCACTGTAACAGCCAGCTTGGAATTTCTATTGGCTTTAGAAATCTTGTTAAAGCCCCCTGAATTTTCACAAATCAACTAATCGCATAGGTTCTAGTCTATCAACATAGTCATTGTTATCACTCACTGTGGTGCCAGAAGTGAGATTTTAATTATTTGAGATAGTTGAAAGTGTCAGAATGGGTTAAGATCTGCGCCATTAGACTCAATTGATTATTTAGGATTTTATGATATAATAGTCAATTTTCATTTTCTCAGACAAAACGCCTGTTCAAAACTATGAAATTATTTTTTAGGATCACTTCAGGGTTGGATTTTGGTAAACGATTTTCACCGTAGATTAATATGAATATTTAGAAATTTTCAATGATAAGTTTATTATTCACTTTTTCAGAGCGAATAGTAGCCTCGATAAGCACACCAAGTGCAGTGTTTCAAAATCATAGTGTGAAATGTCCAAATTAGATTAGAGAAATTTTATTTAGACACTTGGCAAGATCTTAACCACATATAGTGAATAGTATTAGACACTTGACACCATGAGTAACGTTTGATGGATTTGAAGGAATCATGGTGGAAATCGAAATCCTAAGCGCTTTTATCCAAACCATAAAGTTGACCTCCAAAACCTAACTGAATCGGTTTCTAGCATTGAATTTAATCACTTGATTAAATTAATTCCAAATGCTATTAATCTTTCAAATTTATGTTAGAACATCATTATCCAACCTTGTTAACCTTGGATAATTGATTGGGCTAAGAGAAATTAGATTTGGGTTTGATAGCAACTCAAATCCTCTTAAAACTTGAAATTAAGGCCCATTCGGTTAAGGTTCATTAAAGCCCACGAATTTGGCCACATTAGCATTGCTTCTTGGCTAAGTTTTTTGCACTTCCACATGCCTAACCAGATTGTTCAAGATAACCTAGAAGACTCTTGAAGTAAAAAGCTAAAGAGCCACCTCACTCTTTCAGTTCTACACTCCACTTAGAGAAAAAATCTTGGGTTGATATTTGTATATTATATTGGAAAGGACAGACCAACATTCAAGCTTCATTTCAGACTTATCATCTTCCATAACTAGTATAAAAAGCCCTTCATCCCCCTTCCAATGAAAATCATCCCTTCTTTACACTTTGCTTTGATAGAACACAAAAGACACTCTCAGACAACTTTTCTGAACTCCTTTTGACGCCCCGATTATAAGTTTTTGTAAGTGTTTTCTCACCAAGTTTCCTCATTAAAGTTGTTCCTTTTTTACTCTATTTTACGTGGAGACCTTATTGGTTCCATTTGTTCTATCAAAAAATTTTTAAACCCCATAAATGTCATTCTGGGCGATAAACTGGAGAGTGTGTTATATTTTGAAATTTTTGATCAAGTTAATGAATAGATCTTGGTCCAAACTTTTTATGGAGTACTGGTAACATTTGTATATGACTATTGGTTGGGGATTTGTTACATGATTAAAGGTTTTGATGAAAAATTTTCTTAGATCTAGAAACTTGGAAACTGGAAGACGAAAAAACAGTTTTTGTTTTAAGAAAGTTTGGATCTTTTGTGATTTAAACCTAGTCCAATGACTTTGTTATTTTATTGGAGGATCCTAAGTCTCTTATATACATGTTAGAATATTAGTTTTAAGACATTTGATGTCATATTTAAATATATGAATTTTTATGCAAAGAGATATTTGTATAGACCAAGTGATGATGTTCTTGACTATATTCGTGTTTTGGTTGATTTTTAACCATGTGCTCTTGAGTTTAAAGTTTAGATATGTTTTATGACACATTTTTAAACCATATTATGTTTTGGTTTAAAGATCACATTTTTTTAAGTCATGGATCAATAGGTGGATCAAAACAAGTTAGAAACAAAGATCTGTTTTTGAACTTAGAAGAAAACCAAAAAGTTCAAGTATGATTTTAGTGATTTTGATGACTTTTAGAAATCACTAGTTTCAGTTTTTCGTGATCACACTTGAGTTTTATTTAGAAACAAGAAGACCGAGGTAAGTTAGCTTTTAACTTTCTAGCAATTTATTGTGTATGGATCATAAGTAAAGGAACTATAGTATATGTATGTATATGTGCCATGTAAAGTCATTACATATTTATCTGTTATATAGAATTTATTCTATCATGAATTATTCATCTGTTACATAAGATATTCTGTCACGTATTACTATACATTGCAAGTAGTATGGATGTGTACAATTTAAGAAAATTTTGTCTAGGAGATTGGAACTTAAGTAGATTAATGTGACCCTTCAATCTTTTCTGGAAACTTACTTAGTAAGTACTATTCATTTCAACGATAAAATTTATCAAGACAATGTCAGAAAGAAGGAGAATGTCATGTATGTCATGTTAAACTAAGTATGTCATCTATTACATATATGTCATGCATGTAATATGCATTGTTACAAGTATGTTATGTTAAGTATGTTATCTGTTATATGTTATGTAATGTTACAAAATATTGTCTGTTATATGTTATGCTATGTTATGAAATATTTCTACCTCAAGTAAGTCATGTCTTATGAGTTATGTTCAAGTCATGTTGTGTTACGTCAGGACTTCTGTCCTTTCATATTTCAGCCACATTTCATCTTGGATACAATTTGTGTATTTCGAGAATAGTCATGTCAAGTGATTCATGTCATGAATCACAACCCTAAGTGCTAGGATGAGATAATATCTTAGTGAAACTCATTTGTTCATGTTAGAGTATCTAAATAGGTATAAAATTCCATGAGTTGACGAAATAGAGTCAAAGGGTAGTGAGCAGGGCCTAACCAGCTGGTCACAGGAGCACACCAAGCACAAATGCCGATGGAGCCACATTTAAGTTCTCTTGGGGTCCATAGTGAGTATGATGCTCCGACCACGAGCAAAGTAGCCTATGACACTGTAATCACTATCTGGATATTGCGTGCCCAAGGCACTATGCTGCACAGGCAGCACTACGGCCAGACACACAAGTGCACCACCCCTATGTTGTGCGACACAAGAGACACAGCGAGGACCATCTGGGTTCATCGTTGCTGCGTCGCATGCGATGCGACGCTAACCCATGTTGTGCAGCCCACAATGTTACACCCACTGGAGTTGCGACGACAACTGTTTGGTGTTCCACTGCCATGGCCGCATCCAAGCGCAGCACCATGTGCAGGGAAAGGAGCAACACTTCCGTACACAAGGCTGCGGCAAGCTCCGCTACAAAGATGCATCGAGGGTGTTGTGCGCTGTGTAAGGCGCACCTGGCACAGAGCCATGCACCATGGTGGTGTAACAGACTACTCTGTTATGGGCAGATCCACGTGCAGGGCCGCACGCAAATGATTGTTATTTTGAACAATCATACTACAAACATCTGACCAACTTGATGTTCTTTTGAACAAATTTTATTATCTCTTGCCATGATTGTTATATTATCTCTGTCTCTATTGTCGGTTAATTCATTATGTTTTCAAGGCAATACCCGATGCTATGCTTGGAAAAATTGTTAGCATTAAAGTCGCTCTTCTGGTTGTTGACTGTAAATGTTGCTGTTAGGATTTAGTATTAGATTGGTTTCATTTGTTTTTGTATTTTTTTTACATGGTTGTTTTTGTATTTTAAATTGAGTTAAGCTTTACTGTAGCGCCAACAAAACTAGACCTTGCTTTGCTCTGATTCTAAGGTTGGGAATTCACAAATAGGATGGCAGGAATGGATATTGGGTCTTGAGGAGTTTATTGCCTATTTAATTTGTGATATAACATTTCAAATGTTTATAAAAAATGATCTCATTTATGTTGTTTTATTATTTCATCATGATCTATATATAATTAAAGGAAGTGACTGATCTCTCTCTCTCTCTCTCTCTCTCACCTAGACTTGTTGTTGTGATGCGTGTGGGGATTACAACATGAGCTTATGTCCTGACCCTATTTGCTGTAAGTTGTCTCCCATGGCACAGCACACATGTTTTGTTAATTATTAGGGTCGGAGAATATTTTTGCAAATTCTTTTTCTAAACATTTTTGCTAATTATTTGGATTGGAGAGTCTTATTCTTTTACGAGATTTAATATAATCTGTAAGTGATGTCAAAAAACTTACTCTACTTTGATGGCATGTGGAGTGGTGACTTAGTTATTGCTTAAGAGGTACTTCAGCAAGGTATGTCTGTGCTTAATTTCCTCCATTGATCTTCATGTTTTGAGACTTTGGTCGGTAGATAACTGGATTTTAAATAATGGTGGCAGGAAGTTCATGGCAGTGCTCAAATATCAGAGTCAAATATAGTTCAGACATGTAGAAGAGTCAGTCCTCCAACTTTTCCCATCTTTCCTTCCTTTTTTCTTTTGATAATCTATTTATTAATTGAAAGATGAGTGATAATTGTGGTCAAAGGCTGAGCACTGAGCACTTTCTCTAACTTCCATGACATTATGTTTCCTTCAACAGTCTTTGGAGAAGAGGCAGAGTTCAAATGTTTGGCAGTTTCTGGGAGCAATCAATGGGTAAATCCTATTTTTAAGATGGTTTTGCTTTACTTTCCATAGTAAGGGTAAAATCCTTGGAATTTAGTACATAGGGCATGAATGTCTAATTTGAGATGCTTCAATGGTTGAGTGCAACCCTAGAGTGCAATATCCTCACATATTGTTTTATGGAAGAGGACGGGACCGTGCATCCTCAAATATTAATATGCAAATTTTATGTATATTCTCACCCATCTAATATATCTTATATTCTTTATATATCATAACTGATTAGTGTGAGGATTTGCCATCCTCTAGAAAATATGCTATCGATTATGTGTGCATTGATTGTTTACTGCTTTATAGATGATTGTCTTACATGGTGTGGGTTACCTTGCCCTTGTGTTTTTATAATTCATGAAGTCTCACATTGAAAAAACGTGATTCACACACATGCTAATGCCTAGAGATTTGAAGTAACTCTATGTTGTGATGTCTAGTAGGAGACCTACATACCTGACATTACAGAGGGAGTGAGATAACTCTCCATTTCACTCAAGAGGCTCTCCACATGACTTCCAATCTAGATAGGCGATACAGTGCATTAGTTGAGGTTTGCAACAATTCTATCCCATCCTATTTTATGTTCATATATGGCTAGTGTGAGAATGAGCTTTATTTACTAGGGGCTATGGGGAATAAACGTACAGGTTCAGGCATGCGTCAATGGTAACAGAGGAGTAGCCTCATGCCATGTTGATACTATTGGAGTACTTCCTGATGGGATACGGCTTGTATAGACCATCTCAATCAAGTGTCAGCCCAAGAAGCCCCTTGAGTTCATCTTGCATTGCTCTGGAGCTTCTTTCACCTGAAAGTATGGGCCTGAAGTTGAAACCTATAAAAACAAGAATTTCTGTGCAAGTATGAAATTAGAAAGATGAAAAGGAGTGGAGGAAATAAATTTTTGTAATCTATTATATCATAGGGGTTTGCATTTTCTCTTGGGATTGATAAGTGAGAGGGTAACCATATTGTTGTATAGATAGAGGTCAAGAAAAGGAAAGATAATGTTGTATATTAAAATGTGTTTGTTTGAGGAAGAAAATAGTTGGAAAACAATAATTTTAAGTAAAACATAAATTATTAATTAATATATGGAGTGTATTTGTAAAATATTAAAAAATAATTTGTAAAATATTATTAAAATATATAATATTATATTATTATTTTGACTTTAAAATGGTTAGTCCAATATGAATTTACCTAGCCAAAAATTAATACCATAGTCAAAACTTGAAGTTCTAACCAAAATTTGGAATTGGCTCGTTGCCAAAGCTATAAGTGTTGATCAGTGCAGTATCCCCACTGAGAAAGATAACTATGCAACTATTTTCATTGGCAGTTGCTCTAAATACATCACAAGCCAGAATCTTTGAAAATATACAAGATTTAGATTAAAGTATGTTGGGAAGAGACACCAAATGCAACAAAGGCTAATTTGAAGTATCGTAGCGGAAGTAAACAAAAGAAATAATGACAATCACACAAAGACATCAAGATTTAAGTGGTTCAGCTTAGAATATAGCCTATGTCCATTGGCAGAGTGGATCTTCAAAGGAATTCACTAACAAAAATGAAGTAGAAGAGATGTATAACAAAACACTCATTAATCCCAAAACTTCAATACACCCAAATGAGCTCTCAAGCTCACAAATGGAACTCACAAGGAGGTCTCTATCAAGTTGGTGTCCTCTACCAGTTCTGGCCGCTCTAAATGAACCCAAAACGTAAAAATCCATCAAAAACATGTATTTATATCAAACAGTGCAAAACCCTAATTTCAAAACATTCGCTCGAGCGAAGTGTCAAGCAGAACTCAAGCAAACTCACGGGATGGCCTCCCAATCACGGGAACTGTTGAGCGGGTGTCAAGCGAACTCTCTGTCTAAATCATCACTCGAACGCGTCTCAAGTGAAAGTTATGTGTTCTTTCCGAAAGAACACAGAACGTTCCTTATCCTCTTTCTTTCTCATATGGGTAAAAATTTGTCGATGGAAATCTAAATTAGAAGATCTCGAACGGCCAAAAGGAGCAATGCTGTTAAAGAACTTTGAATTAGCATCATCTGGACATACTAAATGCACCCCGCATTCTTTCACTTCTACTTTTTTTCCAAGACTCTTGGATAAATACGTTTGAAATGAAATATGAATGACCCACCTCCGTATATCCATAAACCTCAAAACCCTCTGTATATTCATAAACCGCCGTCTATTCATAAACTGCAAAACCGTCGGTATATACACCCACAACCCAATTTGCTTACCAAAATATACGTCCAAGGGGAATAAAGCAATCGAACAATCGACCCTTCCAAATTCTACATTCGTCTCCAAATATAATGTAAGACTCACGTTCGAACTTTTCGTAATCGACCCCTTGAATAACGAAGAAATTGAAGTATGTCCTAATTGATAATTGGAAAAGAATTGATCAGAATCACAGACAATAAAGAAAGTAAACCCCGTCTCCAAATTCATAATAACATCCAAATCCATCTTTATAGAGGAACCATTACTTTTATACTGGACCCACTCCGGGATATGGAATCCCCACGACCATCCACTTATCATCTTCTGTAAAAATAATCACAAAAAGAGATGTTAATTGCAGCAAACATAAAGCAATTGCAAGGCGATGATTAATTTTTCTATTTGTGAAATGAAATCTATTTTATTAAAGCGTTTTTCTGGCATATTTTATTTGTTTCTATAGAAAAGAATGAGAGAGACAAACTGACTCACCAAATCGTCATCTAAAGCCGAAGCACATGCACCTGCCATGTCTAAAACATTTTCTCCTTTGCTGTCAAAATCAATCCACGTTGCTTCTACGTAATCATATATTCCTTCCTTCTGATATTCTACAAGTGATCCGATATCATAGAAGGGATCTGTTGATTTAAGTCGCATCAACTTGCATCCTTGAAGACGAAACCTACGGATGCTCTTGGGCATTAGATTGACAGATGGTATTTGTGTTATAGCAGTTTCCTCTGCTCTAAGATCGGTCAGGCATTCCAAACTACTCAGGTCTGGTAACTTCTCAAGGCTTGAACATTTGTCAAGTCCCAATGCTTTTAATTTTTTGAGACTTCCGATGGATGGGTGGAGCTCACACAAGCTTGTACAACCTGAAAGGTTTATTTTCTCAAGATTTGGGACTCCAGTCAAATCTGGTATTTCAATTAAGTTCTGAGAATAGCTCAGATCAAATTCCTTCAAATTGTCTAAAATCTGTTATAAACAAGTAGTTAATTGGATCAAAATATAAATATATTAACTTGTTTGGAAAATTAAAGGGGAATTATTAAGAAGAAGACGTATTTATACGAGTGAGAAACTTACCATCGACCCCTTCCATAGTTGTTTGATACGGCTGCCAGGCATCCTTAGTACAGTAAGATTTTTTGGATGGAAACTGCTCGGAAAGAATTTCGAATCATATCCACGCCACTCTAGAAATCGCAACTCATTGGTTGGCAAGTATTTTAAAGGATTTCCACGCCATTTTAAAGTTTGAAAATCATGGAATTTAAGATATCTCAATTTTCTCATCTTTGACAATGCTTTGGCGTTGAGTCTCTGATCTTTCGTTTCACGACAAAAACCCAGGACTATGCCTTTAGTTGCATCAGTTCCCTGGTAACCAAGAACAACAGGTTAGCAAGAATTAGGCTGAAAATATACCTTTTTATATTAATGTCTACACTAATCAACTTACAGTATCATTCTTCAGTACGTGATAGAGATCCTCCAGACGACGCAGTCTACTACGACGTCCAGGTTCTTCAGGGTATGCGCGGCGAACTATTTCCCTACCCAGTTCTTTTAGCAAATCATGCATAGACAACGATCCATATTTTGTTTTGCTTACGAGGGACTTCTCGACGAGAACATCAAGGTCGATGCGATAATGACCAAAACTTTCTAATAACATCTCTTCATGAAGTATGTTATCCAAAAATGCCATATCCAAAAATAACTCTTTTTGCAATTCCTGCAGCCCATCAAAACTTATTTGAAGTACATTCATAATTTCTGGATTAGGAATTGCTTTTAGTTTATCTCTCTCACTTTTCCATGCATCTATTGTTCTAGTATGCAAGAAACGACCCAAAACTATAAGAGCTAAAGGAAGGCCTTGAGTATAATTTACAAAGTCCATAGATAGATCCTTGTAATTCTCCGTTGGATGGGTTTGCTTGAAGGCAAACAAACTAAAGAGTTGCAAAGCTTTCTCTATTTCAAGCTGGTCAACCTTGTGGATATCATTCACTTCATGTGTACTCAACAGATGACTATCTCTGCATGTTATAATCACCCTACTCCCTGGACCAAACCATTTTCGATCACCTGCTAATGCCATTAGTTGTTTTTCACTGTCCACATCATCAAGGACGATAAAAACCTTTTTATTCCGCATCGTGCTACTTATCATCCTAATTCCATGGAGATGATTGCATACATGTATTTCCTCTTGCATGATCATATAAAGGAGATCTTTTTGTAAACAAGCTATTTCACGAGCAGTAGTAGAATTTTCTCTAATACAAGGAATAAAGCTGCTTCCTTCAAACTGACAAGAAACCCGATCATAAATTATTTCGGCCAGCGTTGTCTTACCAACGCCACCCATCCCATGAATTCCTACAAAGCAAACATCGTTCGATTCCATATCCAATAACTTCATCATTTCGTCTACATGGGAGTCTATTGCTACAAGTTTATCGTAATCATGACGTGAGAATCTAGAATTCAACTCATTAGATATACGTCCACAGACATTTTGTATAATTGTTGATTCGTACCTGTAAATTGATAGAACAATTAATATTGACTAGACCACACGATCAAAAAAACATTTAAATTCATATATTTTCCCTCTTGTAACACTCGAGTTGTCAGACCAGATCACAATGTAAACATTTTAAAAATTATAAATGTCATAATTTAAGTAAATAGATAGATGTTAATTAATGGCTTGCTATCTGTCATTGGAAGAAGAAAAGAAGAAATGTTACCTGTCATGTATGTGCTCTCCTTTAATGTTGCCAACTTTTCTGAAAGCATTTCTCCACATATCAATTTCTTTGATGTCTACTTTGGGATCTTTTTCATGAGCGGCAAAAGCTTCTGCAAAAGTCCCTCTTTGATTTCTTATGTCTGAAGGATCCACATGATAGAAAATAGGAATAATTGTGATCAGCTTCGTCTTTTCCTCCCATTCAACGATGTGGGCAAGTTCCATGAGGCACCATTTGGAAGAAGCATAATTTGCTGAAAGAATGACGATGGCGTATTGTGAATCTTGAATTGCTTTCGGAAGCGCTTCAGAAATGTATTCTCCTTGCTTGAGTGTTTCGTCATCCCTAAAGATGAAAATGCCTTTCCGTTTTAAAGCATCATGTAGATGACCCGTAAAACCTTTGCGAGTGTCTTTGCCATAGAAACTAAGGAAAACTTCATATTTCCATCCAGGCGAAGATGAATGATCTCTTTTTATTTCAGAAGTAGATGAAGAGAGTGTTTGAGTGGCCATGAATGCAATGCGAGAGATTCAGAAGCTTAATTGTGGAAGGGAAGATTGGTAATTTGCGGGCTTAGACAATGTGAAGAACATTGAGAGGTAATCTGTATGTATATATAGTAGAAGCTAGCCATGGAGTACTAGTTGTACTGGTCGACCTGAGATGGAAATTAGTTCTAGGTAGACAGCATAAACTTTCGGTTTTTTTGTATGTTTGGTTATTAAACTAAATTCAACTCATCATTATAATTTTTTTAAATTTTAATACAAAATATAATAAATAATTAAATTTTTTTAAATTTTAAAATAATAATAACATTAAAAAATAATATTTTATCATCTCAACTCAATTCAATTCAACTCAATTTAACATTTAAACGTAATCTTAAACTCTGATGATAACCCATCACAGCCCTTATGGCATACGAAGGTTCTACACAACTTCTCTCACCATGTACTTAATAGGGTGATGGCAAAAATGTAAATTAATATGGTAAATCTGTTGAGTGACTTGGCTACATATTCTAGAGAAAGATCGAAGAAATTAATTTGATATGGTGAAGATTACAAATCTTTTACTATAGATAATGACGGAGTTATTTATTGCTGATGTGTCGTTAGAACAAACAATTATTATGGTCATAGAAGTTATCTATTGCAGTTGTCAGTTGAGAACCGACATATAATAGCGGAGTCTGTTGCTGATGTGTCGTTAGAACCGACAATTATGTAGCATCATCCATATAGGAATTATCTATTGCATTTGAGAACTGACAAATATGATCATAGGAGTTATCTATTGCAATAGAGATAGTACCGAATAAAAGCCACTAAATCGGAAAAAAGTAAAAAACGTCAAGCGGTGGCATGAAAAATCACATCAATTATCAGTTGCCGTTTTTGAGTACATCAGAATTCTCAGTTGAAATTTATTATTCTCCTTTCGTAGTGATATATATAGTGGTCTACTCAAAAGTCGACTTTGGTCCGCTTTCTCCTTTCGTAATCATCAATATTAATTATGCATACAAAAAGAACGAAATTTAAAACGCATAGGCCAATGAATTTGCATACCAAGTTTCTACGTAGCATTACTTCTCCTTTAACTCAAAGGAGCATAATGACAGTCTTCACTCTCTTTTATTATCTTTTTATTTAACTTTTCTAATATTTGAAATTTTTATTTTTTTTAAAGTAACTTTTTAACATCTGTAATTATTAAAAAAATTAAAAATATATACAACTTTAATAATAATTACTTCCTTAATTATTAAACAAAAATAAATAAAAATACTACTAGTACCAGTCAACCTTAGATGGAAAGTCATGGTGCTACCCGCCCCCGCATGGGTGGGGGTGGGGAAATTTTACCTGTATCGCGCCCCCATCCACTATAACAGAAAAGCTCTTTAGGGACGAAATTTTTCATCCCAAATTATAGTTAATTGGTATCAAAATAGTTTTTAGGACGAAAAGAATTCGTCTCGAACTCGTTCCAACAACACTGTCCCAAAAGATATATTGGGACAAAAATCATTATTTCGTTTCAAAAACTATCTTTCGAGACGAATTTGAATGAAACTGTTCGAACACGTTCGAATGGGAATTTCTTTTATCACGGTTGAAATTCGTCCCAAAAACTCGTTCGAACGATTACAATTTTACGTTCGAATAGTATTAATTTGTTTGAATGATTGCAAAATACGTTTGAACAAAAATAAATTATACACACGTTTGAATGGTAAAAATTTAGCTTTCCGTTCGAACGTTCAAGGGGCAGATCAAACGATATAAGCATTCAAACGTTAGAAGTTGTGTTCGAACACTACGAAAACAAATGGCGTTCGAACATTATGTGATCGTTCGAACGCTATGAAAATAAATGGAGTTCGAACGTTATGTGATCGTTCGAACGATATAATAAATTGCATTCAAACATTATGTGGTCGTTTGAATGATAGCTATTTTATTTAAACTCAATAATAAAAAACCAAATAAACATTCATAATATTTGAAAAAATAAATTAGAAACTGTTTAATACTTACACAAGTTTTATAATAAATGCAAACTAAATAAATAATCGTGAGACTGACATTGTTCGTACATAAATAGATAATCTCAAAATCTATATGCAAAAAACCATCAGTTGCTTAGAGGCCTGTACTGTTGCATAAGCAGCTGCATTTGGAGTTGTATCTGTCTTCTGAACTCTTCTTGTTGCTCTTCATGTTGTTTGAGGCCCATCTCCATGACTGCTTGTTTTGCCAATTGAGCATCTAACTCATGTTACATTGCAATCAATTCTTCGATTCTAGAATTCGCATTCTCTAGCACTATAGAAGTCATAGATGCAAACCCGAAAGAAGAGGAAGAGAGAGAAGGCTTTACACAGCGATTCAAACCCCTCAAATATCCTAAACGTTGAACCAGGACTTGTGTAAAAATATCAATATCACTTGTTGAAGAATTTTGATCTGACGCAGATTCAGCACGTATGACTACCATTTTATCCTAGATATATATAAGATAAAGAATTAATATCGTCATAAATATTATAATATATTTAATTAAAACATGTTATAATACTTACATCAGGATGAGTTCACTCTCCATTATGATCAGTGTGCGATGCAGTATATAATTTGTTAGATCATAATTGGTATCTAAATCTTACTACAATAAATATATGTTAAGATATAAATTCATTTTGATTCATCCAAATAATTAACTATATCCAATAAAAAAAATAGCAATACCAATTTCTTAGAGAGGCGATGAAAAGATTTTGAACCTGCATGATGATTAATCTTCAATTTTGATCTATTTATTTTGTTTATAGAACTTCGCTCCTGCAAAGAAATTGAAAATATTATGAAGCGAAATGACAAATATGACAAATATTATGAGCATCTCGGTATTTCTAGACTGCCAGATGCATATCCGAACATGGTGCCTAGAGAGTCTTATCCTTCAAGCTGAGACGGAGACAGCTAAGGAGGAGGCACCAGTTTATACAAATGAGGTCGATACGCTTGTTGATCATGAGGTGAGGGATTTGGTTGTTGGTCCAACTGCTCCCCCATATGATGGGACGAAGAGCATCAAGCAGGCATATCTATCTTCTTTTTTCAAGATCCTGAATTTGATAATCACCAACAATATTGACGCTCGGCAGTACAAGACAGAGGTTGGCATTAATTAAATGAAATTTATGATACGGGTCGCTCTTGGTATTCCTATCGACCTGGTAGGGTATATATTCGATAGGATTAGATCAGAATACCTGTACATTTTGACAGATATACTGTAACAGCCCGTTAGAAATTCATTGGTGAAATTTCTATTGACTTTAGGAATCTCGTGAAAACCCCATAAGTTTTTACGAATCGACCAATCGCATAGGTTTTAGTTTGTCAACATAGTCAGTGTTATCACTCACTATGGTGCTAGAAATATGAGTTTTATTTATTTGAGGTGGTTAGAAGTGTCATAATGTATTATGGTCTACGCCATTAGACTCAGTGGATTATTTAGAATTTTATGGCGCAATATCTTATTTTCATAATTCCAGACGAAACGTCTGTTGGAAATTGTGAAATTATTTTTAGGGGCAGTTCGAGGTTGAATTTTGGTCAACGATTTTCACTGTCGGTTAATATGAATATTTAGGAATTTTTAGTGCTAAGTTTACGATTCACTTTTTCGGAGTGAATAGTAACCTCGGTAAGCGCACCAATTGCAGTGTTTCAAAATCACAATGTGGAATGTCCAAATTAGATTAGAGAACTTTTATGTGGACACTTGGCAAGATATTAGCCACACTTAGTTAATAATATTAGACACTTGGCACCATGAGGAGCGTTTGATGGATTTGAAGGAATCAAGGTGTGAGATCATGTCACCTAAGCAAACTTTGTTTCATTTGCTCAACCAAATTGTGCCAGATCAAAGAGGGCTTCAATCCTAGTAAAACCCTAAATGGTGGGAATCCAATTGAAAGCCCAAAAGCTTTGTTGAAATCGAAACTCTAAACGGTTTTCTCCAAAACCCTAAAGTTGGCCTCTAAACATTTTCTAATCCGATTTCTAGCATTGTGTTTAATCACTTGATTAAATCACTTCCACATGCTATTAATCCTTCAAATTTGTGTTAGAACATCATTATCCAACCTTGTTAACCTTGAAAAATTGATTGGACCAAGTGATATTGGATTTGGGCTTGATAGCAACCCAAACCCTCTTTAAACCCCAAAATTTAGGCCCATTCGGTTTAGGCCCATTAAGGCCCACGAATTTGGTCACCATAGGATTGCTTCATGGCTAAGTTTTGTACCCCCACTTGGCTGGCCAGATCTTTACAAGAAGGGCCTAGAAGGTTCTTGAAAGACAAAGCTAAAGGGCCACCTCACTCTTTCACTCTCACACTCCACCTTGAGAAAAGATCTTGGTCTGATTTTTATGAGAAGAAAAGGCCAACACTCAACTATTCCTTCAGTCCTATCACTTTACATAGCTTGTGTAAGAAGCTCTCCAGTCCACTTCCCACGAAAAGCAGCTCTCATTTACACTTTTCCTTCATAGAACACAAAAGACACTCTATGACAGTTTTTCTTACCTCTTTTGAACGCCTGTTTCGAAGCTTTTGTAAGTGTTTTCTCGCAAAGCTTTCTTCATTAAAGTTCTTTCTTTTGGAGTCTAGTTTATGTGGATACCTTATTCGTTCCATGTGGAGATCATTTGATCGGTTAAAAGTTGTTTAGACCCCAGAAAGGTCATTCTAAGCGATACACTGGAGAATGTGTTATATTTTGGAGTTTTTGACCAAGCTAATGAATAGATCTTGGTCCGAAATTTTTATGGAGTACTGTTAAGATGTGTATATGATTATTGGTTGAGGATTTGTTGCATGATTAAAAGTTTTTGTTGAAATATTTTCTTAAGTCTAGAAACTTAGAAACTGGAAGAGGAAAAACAGTTTCTGTTTTGAGAAAGTTTAAATCTTTTATGGTTTAATCTTATTCCAATGGCTTTGATATTTTTATTGGAAGATCCTAAGCATCTTATATACATGTTGGAATTTTATTTTGAAGATATTTGATGTTAGTTTCGAAGATATGAAATTTTATGCATTGAGATATTTGGTTAGGCCAAAGTGATGATGTTCTTGGCTAAATTTATGTTTTAGGTGATGTTTAACCATGTGATCTTGAGTTTGAAGCTTGTATCTGTTTTAGGACACCTTTTTAAGCCATGTGATGTTTTGGTTTGAAGATCACATCTATATAAGTCATGGATCAAGAGGTTGATCAAAACAAGTTAGAAACAAAAATCTGTTTTAAACTTAGAAGGGAAACCAAAAAGTTCAAGTATGGTTTTAGTGATTTTGATGACTTTTGTTCATGATTCAAAACATGATTATTCTTAGGAATATGTTATGAGTATAGTAGAAGGAAAAATTTTGGTTTAATTATGAGTTTTGAGATTTGAAAGAATTACAACAAAATCAAAGGAAATAGCCTTGTAAGTTTCGGCCAAATAGAGTTTTGATGGTTGTGTTTAGTTTTAAATTTTTTTTGAATTGATATTTGAGCTTAGAACAAAATTTATATAAGGTATGAAAATTGTGGTAAGTTTTGGAGTCAAGATGCAAAATCTTTAAGTTAGGGGTAAAATAGTCATTTTCCCACATGTAGAGGGTAAAATGGTAATTTTACTCTAAGTTGATATCTTTCCATATTCATAATTGTTAGTGATTAAGTTCTAATTTTTAGAAATCACTACTTTCAGTTTCTCGTGATCGCACTTGAATTTTGTCTCGAAGCGCGAAGATCAAGGTAAGTTAGCTTTTAACTTACTATCAGTTTAATGTGTATGAGTGATAAGTAAGGGAACTAAAGTGTATGTATGCATGTTATCATATGTGCCATGCCAAGTCATTGCATATTTATCGGTTACACATAATTTATTCTGTCATGAATTATTCATCTGTTACACAAGATATTATGTCACGTATTGCTATACATTGCAAGTATGTCATGTTAAGTATGCCATCTGTTACATGTATTTCATGTCACGTAATATTCACTGTTACATGTTACGCTATGTTAAGAAATGTTGTCTGTTGTATGGTATGCCATGTTACGAAATGTTGTATGTTACATGTATGCCACGTTATGAAATGTTTTATGTTACATTTATGTCTCGAAGTATGTCATGTCTGTCATTTTACGTTCATGTCACGTTATGCTACGTCAGGACTTCTGTATTTTATGTCACGTTCATGTTACGTCACGTTACGAAATGTCATGTATGCCAGTTAAGTTATTCATGTCAATCACGACCCTAGGCACTAGGATGGGGTAATATCTTAGTGAAACTCCTTTGTTCAAGTTAGAGTGTCTAAATAGGTGTGAAATTCCCTGGGTTGATGAAGTACAGTCAACAGGTTGAGAATGGGGCCTAATTAGCTGGTCACCGGAGCGGGCCAGGCACTAAAGCCGATGGTGCCACACATTATGTTACGTGTGTCCATAGCAAGTGTGGCACAAACAAATAAGTCATGGGGCCACAACAACTTTGGACATGAAGTATGGGGCCACAACAACTGTGGAGCATACACTATGTGAGACACAACAATTGTGACACATAGAATACGTGGGGCCACAACAACTGTGGAGTACGTATTAACGCACTCACAGCTGGTATAGAAACCTGTGATGTGATGCGGTAATCGACAGGGACACACGGCTCAAGGGGACCTGTGTAGCACCCATATGGTCACTTTAATGATTAAGTCTATTGAATAAGATTCCAAGTTCATGCATTTCTTGTGCAAGTCATGTTTCACGTTATGTTTTGTTCAAGTTTACGTTCACACAATCATGGTAATCCCATGAGACAAGAATATGTTTCAAGTTCATGTTATGTTATGTTCACGTTTACGTTATGTTCCAAGTTCACATTTATGTTATGTCATGCTCAGGTTCATGTTATGTTTCAAATTCATGTTCAAATTATGCATGTTCACGTTCATGTTATGTTTCAAGTTTATGTTATGTTACAAGTTTACGCTCGTGCTATGTTTCAAGTCTGTATTATGTTTCAAGTCACGTTCATGCTAAGCTTCAGTTTCAGTTTAAGTTATGCCAGTTATGTTATGTTGTATGTCAAGTTATGTTATGATTACTTATGATTTGATTATGCATTCATGCTTTTGCTGCCATGCATGTACTGCCATGCATGCATCATTAACCTGTATGGAAGTTTCCTGTTAACTTGTTGAGATTTGTAATCAAATCTCACTGTGGTAGTCCCAACTACCATTCCCCCCGAATGGTAGATTTTGTTACAGGATCTGAAGGAGAATCGAGAATCGACCAACTGGAAATGATCGACTAAACAATGGTGTGACGTAGATGGTAGTACAGTAGTTACCTCAGATTACTACTTGTATTTGTGAGTTCAATCTCCAACACTCTTTTGATCACAACCATTTTGGACTAGTGTTGTGATCTCAGTTGTTTAGTACGTCATTATGTATGAAGTATGTTTTAAGTATTTGGGATATTTCAGTTTGGTGCATAGTATTACCGAAAAAAAAAATTATCCGCTGCGAATATTGCATAATGCTAGATGCATGTTAGGAATATTGCATCTTATATGTCATGAACGGGGGCAGGTAATCTTGTGTTGCATGTCTCGACGCTTCAAATGTCCGTCCGATCCCAAGCGGAATTTGGGGGCGTCACATATACTGCCATTCGAGATCCTGATCACCTGATTTCTATTATTTGCCGGTTTCGTGCCTAATGTTGCCGAGCGTAAACGGGAAGCCGATGAGATCGATCAATAGCACCACCCTCTCACGCAACACATGACACTCGAGAATGCGTCTTCGTGGACATGTTCCAGACTCGGTTGATCCTCAGAGAGAAGCACAGCTGGGAGATCATGGAGTATCAGCCACTGAGACATCCAAACAGGACGAGGCATCAGTTCACAACGCTACTCGTGAGGACATGGCCGAGATCGTGCATGCAGCGATAAGCAGACATACATCAGCGGTGATCGATACAATGCGTATGGAGGTCCGTTCTGTTGTGTCTGAATTTCGTACAGAGATTACTGCTGCATCTCTAAGTTACGTACGAAGTTTGATGTCATGTCTGCGACTCAGGTCACCATCAGTACTCAACTAACACAGATAAAGGAACGCTTAGCTGCAATCGAGAAAGCGTGCAAAGAGTTGCGGTCATAGTACTTTCTATATTTTATTTATTTATTTATTTATTATTTTTAGAATGGACAATATTTAGTGTTTTGTAAATTCAGTATTTAATTATGAATTAGTATTATTTTATATTTTCTAAACTAATTATTGATTTATATTATTCTTATTATTTAATTGATCAATTTCTTATAATTACTAGTTAATACAAATATAATTCTCTAAAAAAAAACATATGATCACTGTTTGAACCCTACAAATAACGTTCGAACAGTGCTAATTCATCATTTGAACGGTGAAAATTGTACGTTCAAACGATACAGCAATTTCCCGCTATAATAATTTTACTTAACACGCCAAAATGTACATTCGAACGGTAGAGTAATTTTCCACTATAATAATTTTACTTAACACGCTAAAATGTACTTTCGAGCGGTTAAATTTAACCGTCTTAAAACATTATATTTGAACGGTTTCATTATTAGGAACAAAATATTTCGTCCCTAACTATACCGTTCGAACGCGTTTAAACGGTATTGTTTTTACGTCATTTTTTTGGCACGAAATTTGAAATTTGTCCCTAAATCCCACTTTTTGGGATGATTTTCATTTCGCTCCAAAACAAAATCGTCCCAAAAAGTCTTTTTTGTTGTAGTGGTCCATGCGGGTGCGGGGCTAGACCTCCATCCATCCGCCCTCTGCCCCCTACTCATCCTTCGTCCCAGTTGAGTTATCTAGGCCCAAAACCCGAAATTTGTTTTTGGGCCACTTTGGACCCAAAATTTAACTAAAAAATAATATTTTTAAAAATGAAAACAAAAAATAAAATATATAGATAGAACTATGAAGTATGAACTATATTCTAAGTTCAATTAATACTATTAAGTATTAGCTAATAATCATCACTAAGGTACTAAGTTATTACAATTTACAATTATACAAATTAAAAGAACTAATAAACTATTACAATATTACAAACACATAAAAATAGTAAATATTACAAATTGTACTATTAACTATTGTAGCAACATTACAATTAATTGTAAATTAACACAATCATAACATTTCAATTTGATCAATTTGAGGCACTGTTTTAAATTTTGGACCGTACCGGCCAGTACGACGAAATGTTTCGTATTGGCCGTTGGGCCTGTACAGGTACTCCATATGTTTCGTACCAACTCAAATACCGACCGGTACCGGCGTCAATTTCGGCCTATACCGGCCGATATTTTGGCCATCCAATGTTTATTTTTTTCTTCATTTTTTTAAATTACAACTTATTTTTTGACCCCCAACTCAGATTAGGCTATTTATAATTTTTATATATATATGTATTTATATATAATTTATTTATATATAGACTATTATTTTGGAATATAATTTATATATATTTATATATATAATTTATTCATATATCGACTATCCCAAAATGGTACACGAGACTGTACCGGTATCAAAATATTTCGTTCCAGTGCCTTCACCGATACGGCTTCCGATACAGTATTCAAAATATTGATTTTGGGTGGCGCTGTGGTAGTGAGTTCACTGAGTGGTGAGTTGTATTGACTACTGTGAGACTGAAAATCAAGATCATAGAAGTTAACAAGTAATAAACCTTCAATATTAATAAGTTAAAAATTAAAAAAAAAATTCGAATTATAAAGTTATAAACATGAAGCAAAAATTTAAAATACAAAATATTAAAAGTACTAACTAAGATGAGATTGGGCCATTGGAATTTGGGATGAAGATGTGGTTGATGAGCATAGATTGTGGGTCCTTAGGATTAGGATTCGGCATATATATATTGAGAATATAAAAGTTAAAATAAATACAAGCAAAATAATTAGATACTAAAATATTATATTAAATTATAAATGCAAAAAACAATTAAGGGACAAATTGTGCAAACCATGACAATGGTGGGTCCAATACACACAAGGTCAGACTGCATCAGAAGTAGCCGTAAACGCCGTCTCATGTATCACTACAACAATTAAATTTGAAATTAATAACGATTAAATGAAAATAAATAAATTAAAATAAGAAATTAGAAAATGAAATTCAAGTCCCATGATTCATCAATTACCAGATCCAGGCTGATCACCACCCTCCTCCTCGACGTCGGCCTCCTCATAGTCAAGAACATCCGAATATGAATTGGAGTCCTCATGATCCAATTCTGCTTGCAAATCAAAGCCTCCACAGTGGTAGGAGCTAATGAATTTCAAAATGAATCCAATATGAGCCCTCCAATGCTAAAGGCTGACTCTAAGGCTACGGTGCTAATAAGGATGACCAAAAGATTGCGAGCTATCTCTCTAAGGACGGGATACTTCACGGCATTGACATTTCACCAACTTAATATATTAAACTCTCATGAAAATGCTTGAAGCTCTGCTGCCAAGTATCTGTCTATCTCTGACTGAGCCTCTGTAGAACTCCGGACGAAGGGGTTCTGCTCCAACCTCTCACCCCAGTCCAATCTACGTCTTTTCCCAACTTAGGCTTCTGGAACTGGTGGGGGGTAGGTGTAGGTGCCGCAATATTACCACCCCGCAAGACGGTAAAATCATCAAATAATCTATCAAGGGTTTTCCTGACCCTTGCTGCAATATCCTTCGCCCATGCTTGCCCGTACGTAATTTTCAATTCAAATATCATGCCATCCACCTTAAACCATGGGTCAAAGACAACAACTACATATAACAAAATATTAGCCCTAGTGAAATCTCCCCAAAACTTGTCATATTTCGACCTCATAATCAATGTCATCTCCCGCAGCCTAATGTGACCACCCGCGACCATGTCATCTAATTCTTCTTTTACACTATATATTTGCTAACAAAATTGATGGGATGTAGGGTACAAAGTGTCAAATAGTGTCGTGGTGACCTCGTAAAAAAGCCTAAAAAAATATACGAAAATAGATACAATTTTTCAATCATCATACATGGGTTTCCCCGGTCCCTCGTAATCATCAAAATATTTTACATATTGGATATATTCATCACCCAATAATGCAAATACCAACTTATATTCTTAGACCGCTTCCAACATAAAAAAATGTTGAGTTCTAGCATGTAGGCATATCAGTACAAAGACCCTTCTTGGATGTTAGGCCTGTAGACCTCGCGGCAACCTTGAATTTCTCTAATCTCGAAGGAGAAGATCTCACCCATCTCACAAGAGTCCTAACCCGAGCAATCGAGTCATGAAGATCTTTTAAACCATCAGTGACAATAAGATTCAAAATATGTACTGCACATCTGACATGCAAACACTCACCACCCATAATTGTCTGATTTGCCTCTCTAAGATAGGTCGTAAGATGTCTCAATGCGACATTATCAACTGTGATTGTAACAACTCATGTCAACCCACACTCCTTTATTGCGGCCTCCAAGGCTCTCCCAATTGTCTCACCCTTGTGATCGTTGATTTGATAAAATTTTATGATTTTCTTGTGCAATATGTAATCACCATCAACAAAATGCACAGTTAAAGACATAATTAAAATTTTAGATTGATGTCTAAGTGTCAGTGGTGAGGCAAACAAATTGACATACCAATTGACCCCTTAACTTCCTTTTTTCAAACAAATAATTCTTTTTTACATCCTTTGCCACCATGTGGCGAGGCGGAAGATTAAACCTTGGTTTCAAGTAGTGAAAATACGCTTGGAACCATTTCCCATCAACAACTTGAGAATGTAGCTCATCTATTATGATCATATGAGCTAGGTGTCTCTTACACTCATCGGGATTATACTTACTATATATCCTAAATGTTGCACCCCCACTACTCCCATCCACCATTTTTTTAAGTCCAATTTATAGTATAGATTGGCTCTTCTCTTGTAATGATCTTAATATTAGATATTTTTTGCATTGCTCTTCTAAGTGTACCTTTAATTGTGAGGTACCATGTTTCCTATAGTAGTATCCATAAATTTTTCGACAGTGGTTATAATTGGCTTGGGGGTTATTGGGGTCACCACCCTCTCGTTTGGTGAAATGAGACCAAACTATAGAAGCAGGTTTCTTGCTGGGCTTGGGAGCGGGGCAAGGTGTCGTAGGTTAGGTGTTGGGCTAGGAGTAGGGGTAGGGGTACCCTGGGCCTGGAAAGGGGAGCTCACACTAGAATCTACCGGAATATCCATGAACTTAAGCAAACAAGAAATCTGAAATTATAGCAAATAAAGCAACATGCCAAACAATTAACATCCAAGTATTAACATCCAAACTTAATTATGTTAATGAAAGTAATTTGTCATGCTCTTTGAATACAAATAAACTTGGTGCGTGGGATGGTGATTAATGAAAAAGTCAATTTTTTTTTAGGGAAAAAATGTGTGGACTACTACAAATCAATCAACAATATCAAATATAAACGTACGTGGGATTCAGGAATAGAATACAACTCCTGAGAGGTAAGAAAATAAGACACAATTACCCATCAAGCAGTAGATGATTATGGTTTTATTTCCTTCTGAGATGTCTTAAAATGCATATTGTATTCTTTTTATTGAACCCACGTTTTTATGATTAACAAGTCAATCATAATTGATGATGGTTATACATCCACGTTTTAAAATTCATTTAGGGGTTATACATCCACATTTTTAAATTAATTGATGATGATTATACATCCACGTTTCTATTAATCCGAAACCCTAAATTAATTTAGGGTTCCAATCCGAATTAATTAGCCACAAATTCACTACCAATGATTCACTATCATGTATTCAATCATCAAAATTCAAAACACATTACATAATACAAACCCAAAAAAATAAAAGTCGAGAGATTTAGACACAGTTCATCAATCATCAACGATTCAAACCACATGCACAATCAAGTCTTCACAGCACACAATTCACAAAATCTCATTCTCTATCTCCGATTAAACCCCCGTCCTTCCTCCAATCTCCATTCCATAAATCAGAAAAAATTGTTTTTTTAACCAAGATTCATACCTTCGGCAATGGAGACGAAGACGAAAGTCTACGGCGATGGAGATGAAGACGGCAACGGGTACAGCGTAATTTGAGAGTTCTTCAACGATGATAGAGAATCGGAGATGCAAAGAGGGAGCGAGGATCAGAGAGAGTGAGAGAGAGATTCAGGGTGAGAGAAATGAGAGAAAGGGCTCAAAGGGGGGATCTTAACAAATGACAAAACGAGGTCCTTTTGTCTATGCCAAAACGGCGTTGTTTCGTCATTTGTTATTAAGTAAAAAATCCCAGCCATGAAACGACATCCTTCATTCTCCATACTTCAGAAAGAAATAAGCTCATTGTTGGGTAATCACTTCCAAATACAATATTTGTTACTTCATTGAAGATAACAAGTAGTTGACAAAAAATTTCAACTTGTCTCCACTTTTCAACAGTCGGAACCCATTCAAAACTGTTATCTCTATCACCATATCTAGGAAAAACTTCTTTGAACTGAACTGCACCATCCAACATTAAATATGTGTTGTTCCATCTTGTAGGCACATATAAAATCAGTTTCTTTGAGGGCAATTGCAATTGTTTTGCAATTTCACTAAACTGTTTTAACCTACTCTCTAATGCTACCAAATATTTTATACCATCTCTCACACAATTAACAATCTCCCCAAGTCCATACTGCACAAGTAAATTAGTTATATACGCACAACAACTTATATGGAAAAATTTCCCTCCAACAAACAATGTTTTCTTCAATCTAAACTCATCTTTCAAGATCCTAATGGCAACATCATTAGAACTTGCATTGTCAACAGTAATTGAACTAATTGTATTCTCAATTCTACAATCTTGGAAACACTTTTATAAAGCATCAGCAATAAGAAGGCTAGTATGTGGATGTGGCACCTTACAAAAGTTCAACACATGCCTCTAAAGATGTCAATCAGTATCTATAAGATGACATGTCACTACCATATATAAAAGTTTTTGACAAGAAGTCCACATGTCAATTATGATATGAACTTTGTTAACAGGTTTAAGCAAAATCTTTAATTTTGTCTTTTCAGTCTCATAAGTTCTCATGCATTCATTCTTTGCAATAGCCCTATACATTTTTTTTAATATGGAGTGTTTGCTCTCATGAACTTATTAAATACCACAAACTTCATTAAAGAAAATGGATATTCATGATAAAGTATCATATGAGAGGCAAGCTCTTGGACCCTACTACTATTATAGGTAAAGTTTAAAACAGTGAAGTCATCATCTGCCTCCTTAAACTCAACTGCTAAGACTTTTTGTTTTTTCTTAGACCCCATGTATGGCAAACAAGTTAGCAAGTGCCTACATAGTGTAGTCGTAGAACTTGATCAAGATTCTTTAAACAAAGTCTTACACCACCTACATTGAGGTTGTTTAGCCCCATCCAGTTCAATTTCGACAAAATCATTCTATACAATAGAAGTCCTCTGTCTCTTACTTTTTTCATAGGCTACTGTTTGAACTTATGTTGGGCCCTCGGTAGAGACAGTATTAGGCATTTAGTACAATTCTCCATCATCATCAACTATGGGCTCTACTATGCTAATCCCAATAGAGTTTTCATTTTTATACTCCTCCACCAGATCAAGTTCATTCATACAATCATCTGTTTGCTAGGGTCTAATATTTTTTAAACACAAAACCAGAAACATAAAATAGGTATATAAACATTGACCATACAGGTTATATTAATCAACTAAAATCAAAACAACCTTCTCTTGATGGCTCAAGGTGCCTCCAGAAGCAAGGAGAGTAAAAGATGTTAAAGTAAAAAAAATTTGACCCCAACTGTTTTGTTATACAGTCTTGCCTTGATGGCTCAATGTGCCTCCAAAAGGCAAAGTTGATACAGTTGATACCAATCAACCAAAAGATGTTAAAGTCAAATAATTTTAACTCGAACAGTTTCAACATAAGTCTTGCTTTGGTGGCTCAATGTGCCTCTAGATGTAACGCCCCGGTCCCGCACAGGTCGGAGAGTTACTTCCTAACACTTAAACTCACATTTCAACAAAATAAAAATAGACTCCAAATTCCCAATATCATATAGAAAATTTGATTCAAGCCACTATATTTAAATCATCTCACCCAAAGCCTCAAAATCTTGATCCTCAGCTGAACCATCAAAATATCTGAAAAATATTGTGGAGATAAGGGGTGAGTTATCAATAACTCAGTAAGCAGAGAGCATATACTAGCATGTAAACATGAGCATTTATAAAGTTCGGTATGTAGAACAAGACATTTACTTTCAGAATACAGAAACAACATATTTTCTTTCAGAATGCATAAACAAAACTTGTTATAAAATATCAAAGCGAAATTTTCAGAAAAATAAAGTTGTTCTAAAAAAAAAAGTCATTTGGCATATCCAAACTGAAACATTATATTCATATAATTTCATAGTATCACATCGGGACAAATACCATGTTTAAACCCCGTAGTAGGGTTATAAACCACCAATATACCCATGGCTAGGCCGTATACCATATTTCACCCCCGTGGTAGGGTTATAAACCATCATTATACCCGTGGCTGGGCCGTATTCCATGTTTCACCCCCGTGGTAGGGTTATAAACTACCATTATACCCATCGCTGGGCCTTAACATAAACAGAATGGAACATCATCGGAAACAGATCACATTCAGATACAGATTTAGAACTTCATGCCAAGGTTTTTCAGATGACACATCATATCAAAACAAAATACTGAATAGCTTCAGATCATTTCACATGTTTGAAATAAACAGAATCAAAACATCTTCATTTATTCATAGCAACAACTTTTAGATTTTCATATTCGCTCTTTTTGCATAATTCAGAAACAGAATGCGCAAAATTAGCTCATGTCTACACCAGTGATGATAGAAAATACTTTCTCTTATATAGAATTTATGCATATGCAGAACAAACATTTGAGGTCGTTTCATATTTCTTTTCAAACAAACATGCATATTTTAAAAGTCAACCTCATTTCATTTCTTTTATTCAAAACTAGTATATGAACCCTATTTACCTGGACAATTTAGCTTTTCAGAATTTTCCTAAATAAATATCGAGCTGACTATAAATCATCACCTATAAAAATAATCACATAATTTCCGTAATTCTAAAATAACCTATTTTAATTTCTCAAAACTTAAAACCCTCATAATCCCAAAATATATTATCACCAATATCCACCATGAAGAACTTCAAACTCAAAACACCAATATTTAAACCCGAAACAACCAACAAATCTAATAGCATAAACCAATCACATCAACAACTCCATCATCTAATCCATCCAACCCCCGTACTCCTCGGACTCAGTCCGGCAAAACCAATCAATTCACAGTAAAATGTGTTAGTGCAAAAATACATTTAAATTTCAAAAGTTATTTAAAAAAAATACTTACAATGGTATAATATAATTTTTGAAAGATAACTGAGGTGCTAGAAGTGGCGGCACAGCAACGGAATTGTGCAAAATGCACTGTGGCCGTGGGTCTCAAAAACCCACTTTTGAACGGGGACAAGCCAAGACCAGAGATTGATAGGGAAGGGCTTAGGGATGTCAATGAAGTTAGTGGTGGTGGTGGTTGGCCGTGGGTGGCGGCGTGGGTGGCAGTTGAAGAACAAAAATATCCAAATCGGAAATGGGGTTGGATGTGCTTAACCGGTGACGGATCGGAGCTGGGGTTGGGTCCATTGGGTTTCTAGGAGGTGGAGGATGAAGTGGTGAAGAAATGGTGGCTGGTGGTGGCGTGATGGCGGCTTAGCGGCGCAAGGAGTGCCGCGGCTTTAAGCTGCTCGTGGGGGCTATCAGTGGCGATGGAGGAGCTGGAAATGGAGGGGTGGGGTCGCTGATGGGAGGGACGGTGTCGGTCATCGCCGGCTCACGACGGCTGGCTGGGGGAGAGGGGCGACGCACAGGAAGAGAGACGGAGAGCGTCGTGCGGGAGAGCTAGGGAGAAAAACAAAAAAAAAAAAAAAAAAAAAAAAAAAAAAAAAAAAAAAAAAAAGAGAGAGAAAAGAAAAAGGAAGAAAAGAGAAAGGAAAAGAAAAAAGTGAGGGAAAGAAATGATCAGGTCCAAACCTCACATCTAGGATCATAAAAATTCCAACGAAAAAATTATTTCAAAACAACAGTTTATATAAAATAAATTAAAACACAGTGACTAAGTAAAATACAACAATTAAATCCAACAATACAATAATTTTAAAACCCACCAACTAATTTAAATTAAGAGAAATTTAAATGCAAAACAGTAATTAATATTAATAAAGCATAACAAAATAATTTTTGCAACTTAAAAAAAAATCATATAATAAACCAACGAGAAATCCAATAAATTTTAAAACAAGAGAATTAATGATATGAACCTGTGGGAATGAATTCCTTTGAACCCACAATCAATTTGAAAACTCCCCAAGAAAGCCAAAAATCAAGTCAAGGATGGAGAATCTAGACCCGATGAGAACCCGTTTCAAGAACCTAGATTATATTAAAATCTAGACCCGTTGAAAAACCCGTCTCAAGAACCCAGATTACAATGGAGGAACGCCACAAAGGTTGTGATTACCTTTGATAAGTTCAAGAGTTCAATCAAGAACAAGAGGAGAAAACTCAACTCACAAATAAAATTCAATATTGTCTACTCTCAAATGAGGCTACAAAGAGTTTTTAAAGCCAAACCTAATCAAAACCCTAGCCAAAATAATGCCCATTTTACCCAAAATTATCCCTGATGAACAGTACCGGCTACAGTAACCGTGGCTACAGTAACCCCTACAATAAATTGATGAAACCCTAGTTCCTAAAATGTAACTTTCCAAATAAGCCCTTGGCCAAAACACAAGGCCTTCCCAAAAACATAGTTCAAAAGAAATAAGACATGTGAGCCAAGCATCTTCAAGCCCACTTATTCTAAACTAATAAAATAAATCATTTAACCAAATTGGAAGCCTCCAATAACAATAGGCCGTATCTCTAAGTCATGTCTTCCATAGCTTGAATAAAGTGGATCAAAGCTGGTTCTTCTTCTTTCAGACCCATCTTCAGTGTTGGGCTCTTGCTGGCTTCATCCGAAGTGGATTGCACCAATCCTTGCATTGCTTCCTTGATCTTCTTGGCCCTTGATCTTGTAATTGGCCCATCTGGAACTTGCAAATGATCTTTAAGAGTAGGCCCACCTTGGTTCCTATCATTTCCCCTCTTCTCAAAAGGATTCGACCTCGAATCTTCACCTACATCAAAAGGAGAAAGATCAGAAACATTGAAAGTTGCAGAAACTTTATACTCACCTAGAAGATCCACTTTATATGCATTGTCATTAATTTTCTCAAGAATTTGGAAAGATCCATCTCCTCGAGGATGCAACTTAGTCCTTCTATGGGCTGGGAATCTTTCTTTGCGCATGTGAACCCAAACCCAATCTCCTGGTTCAAAGATGACACGCCTTCGTCCTTTATTGGCTTGGGAAGCAACCCTTTCATTCTTTTGGGCAATTTGAAGCCGTACCCTCTCATGAAGTGACTTCACCAACTCCGCCTTCTTTTGTCCATCCAAACTACTCCTGTCATCAACAGGTAAAGGCATCAAATCCAAATGAGTAAGTGGATTAAATCCATAAACAATTTCAAAAGGAGAGTATGAAGTAGTAGTATGCATCGTCCTATTATATGCAAACTCTATAAATGGCAAACAATCATCCCAAGTTTTTAAATTCTTATGAACAACAATGTGTAAAAGCTGAGTTAAAGTCCTACTAACTACTTCAGTCTGACCATCAGTCTGTGGATGACAAGTAGTGGAAAATAAGAGCTTAGTACCCAATTTCCCCCACAACACCTTCCAAAAGTAGCTAAGGAATTTAACATCCCTATCAGAAACAATACTCCTAGGTACACCATGGAGTCGCACTATCTCCCGGAAAAACAAGTCAGCTATGTTTGTTGCATCATCTGTTTTATGGCATGGAATGAAATGTGCCATCTTACTGAATCTATCCACAACAACAAAAATAGAATCTCTACCCCTTTTGGTCCTAGGCAGCCCCAAAACAAAGTCCATACATATGTCTACCCATGGCTCACTAGGAACGGGTAAGGGTGTATACAACCCATGTGGCAAAACCTTAGATTTGGCCTTTCTACATGTAATGCACCTACCACAAATACGGTTAACATCTCTCTTCATCTTAGGCCAAAAGAAATGTTCATGCAAAATGTCTAAAGTTTTCTTGACACCAAAGTGTCCCAATAATCCCCCACCATGTGCCTCATGCACCAATAACTCACGCATATAACAATTTGGCAGACAAAGTTTGCTTTCTTTAAACAAATAACCATCATGCTTGTAAAACTTACCAAATGCCGCCTTATCACATGCCACATACACATTTGAAAAATCAGTATCATCGGTAAACATGTCTTTCACGTATTCAAACCCAAGCATTTTGGCACTCATAGAAGTAAGAAGTACATACCTCCGGGATAGAGCATCAGCAACAATGTTCTCCTTACCTTGCTTGTAACGGATGACATAGGGAAAGGTCTCAATGTATTCCATCCATCTAGCATGCCTTTTATTCAACTTATCTTGACCCTTGAGATGCTTCAATGATTCATGATCGGTATGGATCACAAATTCCCTTGGCCATAGGTAGTACTGCCAAGTCTCTAATGCACGAACAAGAGCATAAAGCTCTTTGTCATAAGTAGGGTACTTCAGGGATGCCCCACTTAACTTTTCACTGAAGAAGGCTATGGGCCGCCTATCCTGCATCAAAACGGCTCCAATCCCTATTCCTGAGGCATCACATTCAATCTCAAAAGCTTTGTTAAAATCAGGTAATGCTAACACAGGTGCAGAGCACAACCTTTCTTTAATAGTGGCAAAAGCATTCTCTTGATTAGCCCCTCAATGAAACCCAACATTCTTTTTAATTACCTCAGTGAGTGGTGCAGCAATAGTGCTGAAGTCTTTAACAAAACGCCGATAAAAGGTAGCTAACTCATGAAAGCTTCTTACCTCAGTGATGCTTTTTGGCGTTGGCCACTCCTTGATGGCCTTGACTTTCTCTTCATCCACCTCAATACCCTTTGTACTAAAAACGTAACCAAGAAAAACAACTTTTTCCATGCAAAAAGCACATTTCTTGAAATTAGCATACAACTTTTCACATCTCAACACATCAAACACATATCTCAAATGCTCAATATGTTCATTTAAGTTCTTGCTGTACACTAAGATATCATCAAAGTACATAACCACAAACTTGCCTATGAATGCACGTAGGACATGGTTCATTAATCTCATGAAAGTACTGGGCGCATTTGTAAGTCCAAATGGCATAACCAACCATTCATAAAGCCCATACTTAGTCTTAAAAGCAGTTTTCCACTCATCACCCTCTTTCATTCTAATTTGATGGTACCCACTTTTAAGATCAATTTTACTGAAAATACATGAGCCATGCAATTCATCAAGCATATCATCAAATCTAGGAATGGGATGGCGATACTTTACCGTGATATTGTTGACCGCCCTGCAATCAATGCACATCCTCCACGTCCCATTCTTCTTTGGCACTAGTAGCACTGGTACTGCACAAGGGCTCATGCTCTCCCTCACGTACCCCTTGCTCATCAAATCCTCAACTTGCCTCTGAAGCTCCTTTGTCTCCTCTGGATTACTCCTATAGGCTGGTCGGTTTGGAATAGCAGCCCCGGGCACAAAATCAATCTGGTGCTCAATGCCTCTAATGGGTGGCAACTCATTTGGCATCTCCTCCGGGAATACATCCTCAAACTCCTGCAACAAAGAAACAACCAAAACATGTTAAAGAAAGTATAATTAAATAGTTGAAGCAAGAATATGAAGCAAGAACTAGTTATGATAATTTATAATTAAGCAAAAAAAGTTCAAGAAAGCATATTTAAATACTTGAAGCAAGAACATAAACATAGAACATATTGGATAAGATTAATCGACCAAGACATGTTAAATAAAACATCTTTCAATACTTAAGGCAATAACCAAATAAGATCAGATTAATTAACCAAAACATGAACAATAAAGCACCATTAAATAGTTCAAGCAAGAACATAAGGCATTAAGCCAGAACCAGATAGGATTAGATTAATCAACCAAAACATTTAAAAGAAAGCATATTTAAATACTGGGAACAAGAACATAAAGCCAGAACCAAATCTCCAAACTCTGACTCCAGTCAACAATATACACAAATAACCTGATGGAACTTAGATAAGCAAATGAAAAATTGAAAATCTAAAGTAAATAAATATAACATAGCACCAGGTAGGAGGGGGGAATAAGTTAAACTCATAGTGGACTGTAAATCTTGCTTCAAGCAAATATCTGTATGCAAGCTCTTCAAAAGGTTTTCTTTTTCAAAATTTTTAGATATGAAATATAAAGCTCAAAACATATATTTGTAAACAATAACAAAATCAATATAGGATCAAGTTAATAGCCTAAGGCCTTAACAGGGCATATTCTGCCATTACAAAATAAAAAATAAATAAAGTATAAACTTATCAATTAAAGGGATAGACAGTCACAGAAGCAAGCATAGACGACTGGTGATGTTTGGCAGAACAGTCAACAGTGTCACACCACTAACCACTTAGGAGTTCGGTGTGCTGTGTACTTAGATGATTAGATTTAGATCTACAATGGAACAATACTACAATGTATAAAGAGTTAGGAGAGAACCAAATTGAATATTCAAAAATACTCAGATAAGTTAATAACTAGATAAGTGGCTCCAAATCTGCCAAGTTCCCAACCAAATGCTTAAAAATAGGAAAAGAACCTGGGTAATCGACTCATAGACAGACAAATTAACGAATCAGAGAACCACAGAATCAGGGATTCAGTTTGTTGAGAGTCATAAATGTATGCTTTTAATGACCCGTTTGTCAATTTGTAGCTACATCTGCTAGGGTTTCTGGCAGATACAGCCGGTATCTCTCTTGGCCCGTCGAGAATCCCTAGCTGCAAGCCTTCGAGAATCAAGGCATTCCATGCAAATCGAATAGGAGGTAACCGGCGTAAGTATAGGAGGAGGCTAGGGTTTCTTGATGGCTCTGAGAGAAGGTCTGAAGGAGTGTCGAAGTGTGAAAGTGAAACGACTGAAGGAAAAATGAGATGACTCGATGAGCATCAGAGCATCGCATAACCCTAGCTTTAGGGTATCGAATCAACGGCTCACAATTCTGATATAAAGACCCAACAGCCTCAGGCCCTCAATAGCTCCACACATAACACATTCATGTGACTAGGCTGAACTCACAAATTAAAGTAACTACTATATTAAATACTAAGTCTATTAAAAAAAAAATACTATAGTCTATAAATTATAATACATGTTAATTGTTATATACTATAAAACTAGCAAGTAGTGTTGTAAAAGAAACTAGATTAATATTTAATACATGTTAAATACTATAAGACAATGTATTTATAGTATTTAATTATATAAAATTGTCTAACATTATATTTTATCAAAAATTATAATTTATTATTCGTAAATCATGATATAATATTATAGTTATATTAATTAATATAATACTATTTTACTAATACCGTATATTAACTACAAAATTAGTATATTGAATATCAATACTTAAATATTGATACAAGGTCTTATATTTGCATAAAATCATAATATTATTTATGCTTGTAGTTATAACACACGTGTAAGAATTAATACTAGACTACTGCTACTAGTTACTACACAATAGACACTAGTCTATTAGTCTACTAGTATGAGCTTATTAATTATTAATAATAGATATTAATACTGAATATGTATATTACGTTGTAGTTTATATAATCTTATGAATACAATATTACTACTGATTAATCTTATATAAAGTAATAAGATTAATAACTAGTAATACACTAAAGTTTTTTTTTTATTATTTTAGTAATATTTTAAAGTCTTTAATAGTACTTCATAAAATGATAGAATCAAGTAGTAAGTTATAAGTTAATAAGTTATGACTTTAATCTATAGCCTATAGCTTGTAAGCATAAATTTTTATATGACAATTCAATATTTGATAAGAATAAGATATTGAATTGTCATATAAAAACAAGTGTGGTGTGTGGTATATTGGAATGATGAGCAACAAAGCTAATCTTATATTGCTCAACAGACATGCTCAGCCCAAACAAACAGCTAATGTCACACAGGGCCTATATATATATTTCACGTTGTCTAAGAATATAAACTTTGCAACGCTCCTATTATATATTGTTCAAATTTTAACATATAATAAAACCAATATTACAAATTTTACAATGATAAATATGAGCATAAGTCTAAAATTGCAATCTCAATAATAAATACATAACCATATTAAGAAATACCAATAATATTACAACTCAACAATAATAAAATTATAATTTTGAAATAAAATATAAACGGGTTGATTTCATATTAAGTGAATTTACCCGTTTATAAAGTGTCTTAATGGGTCAACCTGTTTTGATCTGAAACCGTTAACATCAAACTCAAATCCGATAATTTTGTATCGTGTTCGTGTTGGATTCACAGATCATGTCACGTATTATCACTCACAGAAAATCTCAACCACTAATACAGAGTATAATAATGGAAGCACAACACTTCAAGGAAAGAAAACTGTATATTTAGTTCCGATTGGGCATGTCTCTTTATGTAGACATCGAAGCACCATTTCAAGCAAGATAGATGACTTTTGAAAAACAGTCAAAGCACCATTTCAGTGAAGATAGGAGACTTGAAAATTGTTAATGACCATTTGACGACGGTCATGGTTGGTTGAGCAGTTACAGGTAATATATGTCCATCACTAGACGTACGCGTATTCATGATATAAATCGTTGGATCGTATTGGCAAATAACGGTCATTCATTATTGACCGTTAGATTTGTCTTATTGCTCCTTGCATCGGGCGAGCTCAATGCACGGGATGAGTTAGTGACACGATTCATTGTACAATTTTTCTTGCGATTTCGCCTGCACAGTTTTTTTTTATTCAACGTGGAACTTTTTCCAAAGGCAGATTAAACAATATTAAATTTGCATATTTCAATTAAATAAACTCACATATTAGAGAGTCGCAAAAATAATTCTAAGTTCCAAAGTCTGTTTCCAAAGAGCCCCTAAGATACGTATTTGAATAAATATTTTTGGTAGTGATTGTATATGGGAAAGATAACGTATGGATCATTCCAATGAAATCTTTAACACAATTTTTTCTTAAAAAAATTGCACAATGAGCTAAATCCTAAATGGGTGAAAGTTGAGGGAAACCTCTGTGCTTCATACTTTAAAATAGTAGCGTTTTATACTTATATCAACAAATATGACTCTTGTAACCGTAAACGATGAAGAATATAATGTGCGGAATGAGAGTAAACAAGCTTCGCCATAAAGATTCATAGATGTCTCATAGTTTGGGGTATTGATAATGGGATATTTTAACATGTTAGAATTAAAATCTAGTGTCCAAAACAGGCATGCATGCCAAAATATTTTTTAATTGGGTCCCACTTTATTTATTTCTTTTACCAGTGGTTCCAAATTGTTTGGACACGAAGATACATGTTGGTCAAATTCCACGAATTTATCTCTAGGTGAATGATAAAACAATTTTAATGTTTTTTTTATTGCATGTAGCTTTCAGCCCAATACTTTTCATGTGTACCATACTTTGCCAGCTGCTTCATTATTAAAACAAAAGAAATACTAAACCACTCAGAACCGTTTAGTTGTTACACTCATCAATGTTCAATTAAGTTCAATCTAATTTTAAGTTAAATCTAATATTTAAACATCTAACTTTCAAATTATTAAATTCATCTCAACTCAAAACATTTTTACATGTGAAATTTATAATTTTTTTTCAACTTAACACATCTTTATACGTAGGACCTACAATCTTTTTCAACTTCTCATAAAAAGTATTAAACTCATCTTAACAATTAAACATACTTTAAACTAAGTTTAGATGGCTCCACATAATTCCTTCTACTATTTAACTCATTACTATTCATAAAGAACTAAATTCAGCTGAACATCTAAATACAGTCTTAAACCCATATTAGGTGGACCTCACAAAACTCATTTTATCATCTCAACTCATTATTATTTATAAAAAACTCATTTCAGCTCAATTTAACTCAACATTCAAATATTAATATACAATACTTTTTGTACCAACCCTCTTCGAAGACCTTTGATGCCCGATATATCACACAAGAGTGGTGCTACTCCGCCGCTTGAGTAGCATCGCTAATTGTTACCGCCATTGTTTTGCAACTTTTTTATTTTTATTATTTGATTCACAATTTTTTAATATTTTTTAAAAATAAAAAAATGGATTAATACCTTTAAAATCATTTCTTTAATTATTAAGTAAAAATAAAAAATAAAATTTTTTTTACCAAGGGGTCAATTATTGGTGAGTTTTCCATCACACAAAAGGTGATTTCTGACCCAGGCGGTCCAAACGCATGAATATTTATTTGAGAGCGGTGCTACAATCACCGAATTTGTGTCCCGAATAGGTCATCAAATAGTGTATTTTAATTTTTTATTTCTTTTTGTTCATATATTTTTTTAATCATCATAAACATTAAAAAAGAAAATCACAATATCATTAAAAAACACATTCTTAATCACTAAGCAAAACAAAATTAAAAAAAAAAATCATTCCGGACACTATTTGAGTCCCGAATTAGCATTTCTGTTGATTTGAGGTGGGATTTTAACATTGGAGAGTAGGTGACCTCGCACCAGTCTCTGACCTCGAAGTGACAGAAGCTTTACATCATTTCTTTGTGGATACCAAAGGCCAGAATGTGAGAAGGTGCTTTGGGTTCCAATAGGATCAAGAAGTAAGCAAGGAGATTTTTAAAAAAAAAAAAAAGAAGCAAGCAAGTAGAAGAGCTTTAATAGTCTGCATACCATAGGATAAGTACTCACGGGGTAGTGACTCCTTCTTGCCTTGCTATCACCACACAGTTCACCCATTTGGTTGAAGAACTAACCAGCAGAGGCAAGAAAAGGTAAATCCTTTTGTAACCCTACAATCATATTATTGCCTTCATGAAGCAAAGACATTTTTTGTTGATGGTTTTTCTGTGTGATATATCTTCTTCATAAAAATCAGGGATTTTTCAAGAGGCAAATAGTTGGAATTAAATCTGAATGTTGACTCTAAAGACTAATTTTTCATCTATGGTAGGAACTTTGACAGATATTGAGGTAAAAAAATTCATACTGGGGTTTGCATATAAGGATTAATTAGAAGAACATAGTGGAAAACATTTTCTTAAAATTGTCGTTGTTGGCGTAGAAGTACCTTCAATAGGTTTTCAGGCATGTTGCAAAGTGTGGTAAAGACATTATAGTAGCAGCATACCCGCTGGAGTGGTGTTTAGAAATCACCTCAGGTATCAGTTTATGTTTTTTTTTGTCCAAGTAGAGGGCTTCAGTCCAGATATGTATGTTTTCACATACTTTAAATGTGATAAGTCCTCTAAGTTTAAAAAGAGACCAGAATGTGATAACTCATATTGAAATAGTTTTCACTTCCTGGTTGTGAAGACGCCAGAATGTGATAACACCTGTGATTTTAAAATGTCATCTCTGGTTTGATCTTCCTTTGAGCTTTATGTGTTCAATTGCTTTAATGTGATAAGGACTTAATTAATTGGACACTAGTGATCATACATACACATTTTTTCCACGCAAGGCTTATATTATGTCCTTATAAACAAGTAGTTAATTAGATCAAAATATAAATATATTAACTTGTTTGGAAAATTAACGGGGAATTATTAAGAAGAAGACGTATTTATACGAGTGAGAAACTTACCATCGACCCCTTCCATAGTTGTTTGATGCGGCTACGACGCATCCATAGTACAGTAAGATTTTTTAGTTGTAAACTGCTCAACAAGGATTTCAAATGATATCCAGGCTACTCTAGGTATCGCAACTCATGGGTTGGCATGTATTTTAAGGGTTTTCCATGCCATTTTAAAGTTCGAGAATGATGAAATTTAAAAAATCTCAATTTTCTCATCTTTGACAATGCTTTGGCATTCAGTCTCTGATCTTTCGTTTCAGCACAAAACTCCACGACTATGGCTTTAGTTGCATCAGTTCCCTAGTAACCAAGAAACAACAGATTAGCAACAATTAGGATGAAAATATACCTTTTTATATTAATATCTACACTAATCAACTTACAGTATCATTCTTCAGTACGTGATAGAGATCCTCCATACCACACAGTCTACTACGTCGTCCAGGTTCTTCAGGGCATTCGCGGCGAACTATTTCATGACCCATTGTTTTAAGCAAATCATGCATGAACAACGTTCCATCTGAGATGGTGAGGAGGGACTTGTCTATGAGTACGTCAATGTTGATGCCGGGATAGTAACCAAAACTTTCTAATGTCTGCAAAAATATGTTATCTAGCCCAAAACTTTGTCGTTGGAACAAACATGCCATGTCCAAAAACAACTCTTTCTGCAAATCCTTTAGCCCCTCAAAACTTATTTGAAGTATATTCATAATTTCTTTATTAGGAATTGCTTCTAGTTGATCCCTAGCACTTCTCCTGGCAACTATCGTTCTCCCAAATAAGAAGGAACCCAAATTTTAAGAGCTAAAGGAAGGCCTTGAGCATAATTCACAAAATCCATAGATAGATCCTTGTAATTCTCTGTAGGATGGGTTTTCTTGAAGGCTGACAAACTAAAGAGTTGCAATGCTTCATCTTTTTGAAGCTGCTCAACCTTATGGATATAATTCACTCCATGTGTTTTCAACAGATGACTATCTCTGCATGTTATAATCACCCTACTCCCTGGACCAAACCATTTCTGATCCGCTGCTAATGCCGTCAATTGCTTATCACTATCCACTTCATCAAGGACAATAAAAACATTTTTATTACGCAGCATCTTCTTTCTCATATTTGTATTTCTTCTTGTATGGGATCTCCCTGGTTTCGATCCCATATTTGTATTTCTTCTTGTATGATCATATAAAGAAGTTGTTTTTGTAAAGAAGTTAGACCACGAGCTTTAGATTCTTCTCTAATACAAGAAATAAAGCTGCTTCCTTCAAATCGACAATAAGAATAAGAAACTCTATCATAAATTATTTCGGCCAGCGTTGTCTTACCAACGCCACCCATCCCATGAATTCCTACGAAGAGAACATCATCTGATTCCATATCCAATAACTCCATCATTTTGTCTACTTGGGAGTCTATTGCAACAAGTTTATCGTAATCATAACGTGAGAATCTGGAATTCAACTCACGAGATATATGTATACTATTATCTTGTATAATTGTTGATTCGTACCTATAAATTGATAGAACAATTAATATTGACGAGACCTGAATCGACACGAACAAAAAAAAAAAATGCTAGCTTTAGCTGATAATTAGCATTGTTTATAAGCTAATATTACCTGTCGTGTATGTGCCATCCAGTGATACTACCGGCTTTTCTCAAAGCATTTCTCCACATATCCATGTCTTTCTTGTCTATCTTGGGATCTTTTTCATGTGCAGTGAACACTTCTGCAAAAGACCCACTCTGATTTCTCACGTCAGAAGGATCCACATGGTAGAAAATAGGAAGAATTGTGAGCCTTTTCTTTTCCTCCCATTCAACGATCTCAACAAGTTCCATGAGGAACAATTTGGAAAAAGCATAATTTGCCGAAAAAATGACCATCGCATATTGTGAATCTTGAATTGCTTTTAAAAGCGCTTGAGAAATGTATTCTCCTCGCTGTATTGCTTCATCATCCCTAAATACGAAAATGTCTTTCCGTTTTAAATCAACGTATAGATGATCCATAAAACTTGTGCGAGTGTCTTTGCCATAGAAACTAAGGAAAACTTCATATTTGCATCGAGGCCATCAAGGAAGAAGATGAGGAAGAGGTTATAATGTTTTCATCTTCTTCCGAACAAGATGAATTGTCTCTTTTTCTTTTCTTGGTATCTTCAGAAGTAGATGAAGAGGGTGTTTGAGTGGCCATGAATAATGCAATATTGCAAGAGATTTAGAAGCTTAATTGTGGAAGGAAATATTGGTAATTTGGGGGCTTAGAGAATGAGAACAATGAAGATATCCTGAGGTGATCTGTATATGTATATATAGAAGCTAGCCATGGAGTTCTAGTACTACTAGTACTGGTCGACCTGAGATATCATGAGGTAAGCCCTATTTATGGTAACCCATCACAGGCCCTTGTGGCATACGAAGGTTCTGCACAACTTCTCTCATCTTGTACTTAATAGGGTGATGGCAAAATTATAAATTAATTTGGTAAAGCTGTTGACCGACTTCGCTACATTTTCTATAGGAAGATCGAAGAAATTCATTTGACATAGTGAATATTGCAAATTAGTAGCTACTTGTTTTTTTTTTTTTTTTTTTCTAATTTTTCTGACAACCAAATTAGTGTTGCAGAGAATAAAGAAGATGGAGTACTCAAATTTCAGATATAAAAAGGCAAAAGTTTGTCACAAATTTAATTAGAATACAAAAAACTTTGCCTCGTAGAGCAAGAGTTCAATCATTGCTTGTTTAAAATTAGCGATAGGAATTGAAACATCATGAATCGACATAGCGTACAGTATACTCAAAAGTCGACGTTGGTCAGCTTTCTCCTTTCGTTGTCATCAACATTAATAATGCATGCAAAAAGACAGAAATTTAAAATGCGTAGGGCCAATGAATTATTTGCACACCAAGGTTATTATTGATACGTAGACATTTATCAATCTTACGAAATATTAATATATGAATAGTATTATTATGCCTTCTCAATTTGCCCACTTGGAGTGCAAATTGTATTTTTCTTTCTTTTTGCTTTTTATTTTAAACATTTTTTAAACATGTTTAAACATTTTTTAAAAAAATATATATATCAATATACTAATAGTCACTTTCGAAAAATTAAAAGACAAACTGAGAAAACATAGTAACATTATTCTTAATATATATACAGAGTGTGTCCGTCTTCCAAAGATATCATAGAGATAAACCCATCACAAACCCTTATATGTTCATTCACTTGTAACGTGCTCATCAACGAGTTCCTGCTATTTCGAAAATACCATAGTTTAAAAAATAAAATCATATTGTATTTGTATTGATTTATTTATTCAAAACGATGTTTTGATTGAGAAAGTTTTAAAACTTGCTTTTAACAATATTTGGAAAAGTAAGGGACTTGTTAAAACTTATTTTTAGGTAGAATATTTTGTTGGGACCAATATCTACTCATGTCTTGATACTTGAAGTTGAAATTGAAATTGGGTTTTTCACAGCCTGGGCCCGACCAGGAAAGCCTGAGCCCAAAAGAAGGGATAGGCTCAACCTTCAGCAAGTCCATAGGATAAAACCATGAAGCCAGAATCCATACGTTTTGCCATAGACAAAATATATATAGTTGTACCATACGTATTGTTTGGAGTAGCCAACAATCCATGTATATATAGATTGAACATGTCCGATATCCTGAACTAGAGCATTTCCAATAGATTTTGTAAAATTTAAAAGAAATAACTCAATATAGTCCATCCAATAGATTATGTATTTTATAACTAATATCTAGTTTGATACAGTAGCATCTCTACTTCTACGGAACACTATTCACACTTGTATAAGTATTTAATTCAATTCTCTCTCTAATTTTTACTCTTTATTCATTTTTTTATATGCTTTCTACTTTTTACTTTATTTTAAATTAATAAAATATATTAAAAAGTATAATATTTAAATGATATAAAGAAAAAATAGATAAGCTTATGTGTGGTATATTGTAAAAGTCAATATGTAAAATAAAAAAAGTGGATTTTGATGATATATTTTAAAGGATAGGATGAAGAATCAATTGGGAGTGCTATGTATCAGTTTGCAAATCTAACTCGTATAAGATCTCAATGTACTTTCACAGACACACACTCTCTCTCTCTCTCATAGTCAGGGGAAGAGGCTCCTTTCGGCATTAATGCCTACATGCATACATCATCCGGGGTGTATTGTTAAGAGGATGGTAGCATCCCTCATTACTCATTGAAATGAGGATGTGATAGTACGAGAATACCATATCATGTATATTTAAGAGAAAAAAGCTGGATGCAGGCGAGTTTGCACACGCCCTTGGGCACGAAAAAGACTTGGGATGGCCAACTAGAAATTGATAAGGTACGTTTCAATGAGTGATGCGTCAAGGTGGGAGAGGAGAAATCTTCACGAAGCCCCTTTATTTTTTTCACTACTCAAGCTTGAGATATCATGTAAGAAATTCAACACTGATTGAAAATTATCGTGTAAAATGAGACTACAAGTTAATCTGCCAATTGAAAACAAATTTATTAACCTATCCAACAAGTCTCCACAGCCCACGACCAGAACAAATCCACCACTGAAAGTCCTACTAGGCGACACCGTGAGAAACCAAAACCGAGCAACACCTTCTACACTGTGAGCCTCCCCTCCATAGACGAGCAACCGACGGCAAACCACAACAACCATAATGTCGTAAGAGAGGTTCCACCGTGTTCTCTATTTCGGGAAGTAAAAAATAGAGCAAATTCTCTTGGCCCTCAGCCCAGCTTCACCGTGCACAGAAACTTCCAACCACCTTGTGGGTCAGCGTCTTAACAAACCAAGCCACTGAATACTCCTCCACAAACAACCTTGGCTGCCCAGCCCCACTACATTGCCACCCTGCACCATGACCCATGCTGCCCAGCCAGCACCTAAGGCCAAACACCATAGAAACTGCCACAACCCTGCACTCTGAACCACCATGGAAACAACCGACGAAAAGGCCCTGTTTTGCTACCCCTGAAACAAATCAATCCTACGCATAACCCAACTGCCACTGCTCCCTTGAGCTGCCGCACATAGCGGCCAACAACCATGGATGAAAAACACTAGCCTGCCCCACTAACGCTCTACCCAAGTCCTTGTTGCACCACCACCCAACCTCGTGTATGTACAAATCGGCAACAAGAAGAAGAGAAGCCAGCCACTGTGACCCTCACTCCCATGTTTCAAGATATGAGAGTGGAATTTGGGTCATGAAGGAATGAGGAATATGAAAATGGGGTGCGAAAATTAGATTAGGGTTGACGAATGGAACCTAACTAGTTCTTCTAATCAGATCTGGGAATGGACACAGTGAATTAACCTCTGTTGTCTTCTTCGTCATGTTTTTCTTCTTTTGTTTGTTTTTATTAAAAAACGGAGCTAACATGAAGGATCATATGGGGCATGCGCAATTTCGTGCGCAAACTCGCCTACATGTAGTGAAATTGTATTTCAGAATACTTAATATTTTTTTTTTCCCAAAATGTCCTATCTATCTATGCTATGTTATTAAAAATTAGTTCTTACAGAAAATAATTTTACTAGTATTGCAATTTATGATAAGATGATAAGACCACGTTATGCATACTGTAGAATTATGTAACAATATTCTTTTAACCTACTTATTTCAAGAGTATGAATAAATATATATTTTGCTTCAATTTTTCATTTTTGTTATATTTTTGTTTTATGCTATATTATAAGAGTTATAATTTTGTGGAAAAGCAATATCAATAGGAAGGCAAAATCTTCCAACTGGCGATTCCGATGATGTCCAAAAAAAACCTCTAATGAAATATTGCCATGCAGACCACTTAGGGGACTTATCTTGAACTGCAAAACATAGGATGCCCAAACCCTTTCTCTTCTAACCCCACTAACGCCTAGGCCACTTCTCTTCCCTCACTAACGCCTAGACCATTTCCCACAATTTGTGCAAACACAGGTTCAAATTTTCTAAAATCAACAAACACGACATGATACTTGAGAAATTTATCAAAATTTGGACAGCCATGTCCAACAATTTGTGTAAATACATGTTCAGACTTTCCACAATCAGCAAACACCACGTGATATGTGACAAATTGGGAACCATATTTGTGGACAGCCATATTTTGAGGTGCGATATTGGAACAACAAGTGAAGAAGGGGAAAAAAAGAAAAGGAAAATAGACAATCAAATTGAGAAGAATGAGAAAAGTGAGGTGCGAAAAACTAAGCAATAGCTGATTAACGTGCAACGACAACACAAGCGGCTGGTGGGCAAGATGAACTAGCAAGAAGACAACCAGATCTTTCAAGAATGACCAAATGGGGCTGGTAGGTCTTTTTATTTTGGTAAGGATTCCATGTGATCATCCTCATCACTTTAAATTGTATACTACTCCTATTTCTATTAGGGGGCATTAAACTCCCTTTGGCAAACAGTCTGTTCCGAAGTGGAAATCCAATAGAAAAGAATAGAAAAAGTTTAGTTATAATTAGCGCTCATCTATAAGAGTTCATGTATTGAAATTAGGCTAAGTCATAATTGCTTTAGGATTAGGATCTTAGGGAAAAACTTATTTGTCCTCTTTGGCCAATTGAAATCCAAAACTATTGCCCAATGCAAGCACAAATTAACTTGAGATATATTTATCTAACCTTATTAATAATTAAGTCGCACATACAAATTAGCCAGAGAGTCTTTTCTATTGGTCAGCACAGCCAACATATGCATTTAAAAACCACAACTACCTTCTGATCATCATTTCTCTTGCTATCACCACACAGTTCACCCATTTGGCTGAAGAACTAACCAGCAAAGGCAAGAAAAGGTAAATCCATTTGTAACCCTACAATCATATTCTTTCCTTCACAAAGTAAATACATTTTTGGTTGATGGTTTTTCTGTGTGATATATCTTCTTCATAAAGATCATGGATTTTTCAAGAGGCATATAGATGGAATTAAATCTGAATGTTGACTCTAAAGACTAATTTTTCATCTATGGTAGGAACTTTGACAGATATTGAGGTAAAAAAATTCATACTGGGGTTTGCATATAAGGATTAATTAGAAGAACACAGTGGAAAACATTTTCTTAAAGTTGTCGTTGTTGGCCTAGAAGTACCTTCAATAGTTTTTCAGGCATGTTGCAAAGTGTAGTAAAGACATTACAGTAGCAGCATACCCGCTGGTGTGGTGTTTAGAAATCATCTCAGATATTAGTTTATGTTTTTTTGTCAAAGTAGAGGGCTTCTGTCCATATATGTATGTTTTCACATACTTTAAATGTGATAAGTCCTCTAAGTTTAAAAAGAGACAAGAATGCGATAACTCATGTTGAAACAGTTTTCACTTCCTGGTTGTGAAAAGGCCAGAATATGATAACACCTGTGATTTTAAAATGTCATCTCTAGTTTGATCTTCCTTTGAGCTTTATGTGTTCAATTGCATTAATGTGATAAGGACTTAATTAATTGGGCACTAGTGATCATACACATTTCTACCACACAAGGCTTATATTATGTCCTTAAAAATCATTCAGAATAGATAACATGATTTGTGTTAGGGCCATGGAAAATATTGAACTATATGTTGTTGTTTTTGTGAAAAGGTGACTTGATGTGCAATAGCAAAGTGTTGAATCATGATTTGTATTTTCTAACCAGATTAAGTTATGTATATTTTTGGGCACAATCAAACAATGATGTTTACTTACACACAATTATTGGTGGGGAATTAGGAGAGATAAAGTTAGAAAAAAGTAACACAACTTGGTATAGTGGTGATAACAATTGTTATATGGTTATGTTCAAAGAAAACATGTGGATTGCTGTATTTTAATTACAGGAAAATACAGCATTAATGGTGATATATGTAAAAAGAGGACGGAGGGGACGACCTCGACGTCCACTCATAGTATCAAGCCCTATTGACGAAGTTCCAGATTTGGTGCCTCTGACAAGGAGCCCAAGAGATGATGTGGATCCCATAGTCGATGCCTCACCTGAAGCAGTACTAGCAGTGGTTGTAGAAGAGTCCATCCACAATGTACAACGTGATGGAAATGATGGGGATAACATCACAGGTTTGTCAGTTAAAGGTTTTGATGTTCATAACATGTATCTTTACTCATTGTTGTTAATTTGGTTAGCCATGCTACTGTGTTAATAACAAGTTTATTAACTTCGTTATTATGGTTTCACCCATAAAAAAACAAGGTCGAGGGCTTGCTAAGGGTACTGCATTTGAAAGGTTATGAAAGGTGGGTAAGATCCCTTTAAATATAAAGAATGGTCATAAGGGTCCATCATGCGAAAATGCCACAATATTCAGTAGTCGAGTGAGCTGGATTATAAGAGTACATGCAGAAATGAGTCATGCAAGTTGGAGTGTGGTAGACAACAAGGAGAAGCACGAACTCATCAATCGTGTTAGATCCACTACAAGAAAAATGGCCTTTTCCAGCGCTCAAAATCGTCGCAAATACCCTTCAGAATCGCTACATTTGATCAATTGTGGCGATTTATAAATCGCTGCAGGTTCGCCACTATCCTAAAGCCATTTTTGATCAATTGCGGCGATTGGAAAAAATCGTCAGAAAATCTACTATTTCTGGCGATTTTAGTCTGTCGGAAATGTTCAAAAATTCGACAGAAATGGCCTTCCGATTCACCATTAAAATCGCTGAAAATAACTATTTCCGGCGATATGTATCGCCACAAAAACTTAATAAATCGCCGCAAATAACTTATTATTTTTCTCAACGATTTAAAATTATCGCCCTTGGGAAGTATTTCCAGCTGGTAGGTTTCGCCGCAAAAAAAGTTATTGTGGCGACTTAGTGTCGCCGGAAAAGATGTTTCACAAAATAAAATAAAAAATGCACAAAACAGTATAGATATGCAGTCTACACAAAAAAATGACATTACTGTAATGTGAAATGGCTTGTCAATGACCCATCTACTTAAATTTTATGCATCTATAATGGAAAAGGAGAACAAAAGGATATAATAAAAATAATAATAATAATAATCTATCCTGCAGATGAGGGACAATTAAAACTGAGAAATTAAAAAAACTGAAACTGAGATGTGCATGTTTTACTTCTGAAACTGAATACCTTCTCAACTCAATAGAATAGGAAAAGATTACTCCTTGGAATAGTGAAGATATAATGGTAGTTTGAATGAAGATGTTGACTTAAATTAGAAAGACATCTTCTCAAATATTAGAAAGCTTGACAAACTATCATATGCAAAAGACAATATCAAGTTAATAGAAATATAGGAATTGACAAGCATCACTGCAAAAGAGAGGAATTCTAACAAAGCACTATTTATAATTGAGGAAAAACTTAAAACAAAAAGATCAACACATCCAACATATGATCCTAATGATCTTAATAATAAAACATATGTGGGGTTTGGATTGATCCTAATGATCAAAACATTGAACTCTTCAAATAATAAAACTGCCATTTATGTTTAACCACTACCTATAGAAGTATATAGTTGCAATGACCCTCTCCTACTTTGATAAACGTATTATGGAACAACTTGGATTACCTCTTGGGAAGTCAAAAAACCAGCTATTAGACTTTAATATGAGCATTAAGTAATTCGGTTCTGCATGGTGGTACAAGAATCCTTCCTGCACATATCAAAACCATGAAATAAGGCTTAATGGAGTACATGATATCATGTAATTTGATCTTAATACTCCATGATCCAGCTTCTTAATTCTGAGAAGTCACTGAAAACTAGGGGGAAAAAAACTGACCTTAACAGCACAAATAATAGGGCTGAACTAAGAGCAGTTGCTTTCTCTTTCTTGCATGCAACTAAACCATCTACTGGTAGAGATTAATTCAGATTCCCAAGTGGTGGTCCGATGGATTCAGAATATAGAGCATTGTCTGTAGTATTTGAGGGACTTATGTGAGTAGTTTGAGGAACTGAAAAGTAAAAGTAATGTTATTGTCCAATATATTTACAGGGGTCAATCAAGTTGACGACAGTTTTTTTTTTTTTTAAATTAGAAAGAGTTATCACATAAATCTTTACAGTCTCATTTGCATTTGGATGAAGCATATGTATTCCTCATCCAAAAAAAAAAAAACGAGAACAAAAAATAAAGACTATTTCCTTGGCAGGTTTTATACAGAGAATGAAGGGGAATTCTTTTCATACATATCCCTTCAAAATAATTCCAAATACACACTGATTTTAATTCCAACATCTTCAAATTCTCTATTTGGGTTTACAGAGAATTTTTTCTTGCTGTGTAGGCACATAAAAAGCAATTTCCATTTTCAAAGTAAGAGAGAGATGCTAAGAACATATTGCTAGAAACCTATGACTAACTTGGGATAAGAAAGCTGGCTGGATATGTACATAACAAACAGAACTACATGAGTTTACAACTCTGTATTCAAACACATTATGTAACTACAATGGCGAATGGAAGAACAAGCTCTGCATTGTGGAAAAAAATATGATCAATCACTAATTAAAGGAGTCGGCTAAAACTAAATACATTCAAGCAGCATATACAAACAGTAATCACAAGTAACATCATAAAAGGTAAAAGACAAGATAAGGCACTCACTTGGTTTTTATACACAAGGTAAACAAGTGAAAAGTAAATCAGCAAGAAGGGCAACATTAAGGGTGCCAAGATGGAACATGTGAAACCAAGGAATCCAAATAAGAGGACTCGTGGGACTTCTGTATGGTAGGGAAAAGAAAAGGCATAATTTGGACAAATCATCCTTGATTCTGAGTACGAATCTCTTGACTAGATTGCAGAAAAGAGCAAGAAATTGCATCACTTCACACGACAAACTTGCCCAACCATATGTTAAAACATAAGTCATGAAGAAGATAGCCTGCAACAATTTGAAAACCAAAATCACAGTAATAAGTTATTGAAAAAACTTCTACATTTCCACAAGAGAAGAATAAAGGTTTTCCCCAATTTCTCTACTAGTTGTAATTTCCAGTTATCATGGCAGGAATTTCATCTCTATGTCCGTCTCCACAAATAATAATTTTTTTCCCACAGGATCATGATGTGGTCTACAGGATTGCAGCTCTCTTTATTTCATGAAAATCTAATAACCAAACTTGAACTAGTTTAAGTTGTTTCATGAAAATCTAATAACCAAACATAGTAATGATAGATGACAGTTTTTTTGTTTTTCACCTCAAACTTGAACTAGTTTAAGTTGTTTCTCTAACCTTCGAGCTTCCTCCTTTTTCTATAGACCTCACTAGATAATTGAACCCAAACAGAAGCAAAGCAGAAAATAAATTCATTCTACAGCCTCCTACCACACTTCCTCGTCATAAATATTAAATAGGACTTATGCAAAAGAAGGGTTTCCATCAACAGAAGGTTTGCAAAGCTCCTCTGTTGTTATAACAATATACTGATGGAAATACTATTTTCCAGGCAAACAAACACCATCAATGGCACCCACCAAGAATGCAGATCACAGCTTGGAGAGACTACAAGTCAGTCAATATAAAAATTGAAACAAAATCCTAACTTCATTTTTCATAACCCAGATCCATTAAAGTAGCAATCAAGTTCTAATTACCTCCATCACAAAGCAGCTCACAACTCTAAGCCACCAACACAGACAACATAGACACACAATAATCATCTTTATTACACTCTTGATGCGGTTAAAATAGAGAGATGAGAGAGAGAGAGAGAGAGAGAGAGAGAGACGGTGGAGGAGAGATGACCTACCGACGAGGACGAAGAGCATGGTGGTTGTGGTGGCGGAGCAGGACCAAGGAGGCGTAGAGATGAGAGAGAGACCAGGCGGTGCTCGGCGCCATGGAGTGGTTCTTGAGAGATGTAGCAGAGAGAGAAACGGAAAGACTTTTGCCCTCGGGCTGCTGGGCTAGGCGAGGAGGAGAAGGCGACTCCGACGAAGGACTGGCGAGAGCGTCGAGCTGTGAGTGGTGGAGAACGGCGCCCCTAGCGGCAGCGATTTCTAGAGAAATCTGAGAGAGAGAGGCAATTCTAGATTCGAGGAAACGGAAATTTTCGGCGTGGGGGCTGGGGGAGAAGGAGGGGGTGGACGTCGAGGTGAGGTGGCGGTGGCGTGGTGGGGTCGTTGGCGACGGGCTGTGCGCGGCGGAGGCTTGAGGGAGAAGAGGGATTGGGGACAGAGGGGGGGGGGGGGGGGGGGAGAGGGCTGGAGGGAACGAAATGAGCGAAAACCTAACGGGGGATTTAAATTTTATTAGATTTTCCGACGCTTTTTATTCGCCGATAATAACCTGTAAATGGGCGCATATGTTATTACAGCGACAATATTCGCCGCAAATAGTATCTATTGTCGCGATTACTGCAATCGACGGAAATTTTATGCCACTACAGTTAAAAAAAATCTATTGCAACGACATAAATCGCTATAACAAGTATAAAAGTCGCCGCAAAAAATCAATTATGCATTTTCCCTTGTATTTCCCAACTTCGCATTGAAAATTTAGCAGCGACTTGAAAATCGCCGAAAATAACATGTATTTGCAACGATTTTTGTTGCGGCGATTTTAAAATCGCTGGAAAAGGCCAGATTTCTTGTAGTGTATAGAGTAGGGGTTTAATAGATATGCCTATTGCTTGTTATTTATGATTCAAAGTCATGATTTTTCGAGTGCAAGAAGTATGTGATATGATACAATGTCCATGCAGGGTGACTTTGTGTTGGATTGGACAAAAGACAACCATCATGAAGCTGTAGTAAACTCACCCCTGATAAGTACAATGTGTACCACTATGAACTACACAAGCACTACCTAAAATATGCATCGCATGAGGAGGCACTAGCTCGTCGGAGATCATCAATTGAGACACATGTTTGGGAGTGGCTATGTGAAAGGTGGGCCAACGGGACATTCAAGGTAAGTATGACTAGTGTTATAATCTTGATGGGAAAACTGACTATATGTTGTTATTTTTTCCTCTTATAGATGTCATCTATATATATACATATATTTAGTTCTATTGAGGCATTGAGTAATAAGAGTAAGTGCATGAAAATATTTTTTTTTAAATCTTTCAGGAGTAGTCTTGTAGAAACAGTAATAATAAGAAAAAACAAAAGGTGAAATATACAGGTGGAAGGAAATATTTTGTTAGGCTTATGGAAGAGAGGGTAAGTTATGTAGTGTTTAAAGTGAGTGTTATGTGTTTTTATAAAAGGGATTGAGCCTTAATTAACATATATTTTAATTGAAGGGTGAGGAGGCACTGAATATGATTGCATTTTACAAAGAAACACACTGGTCAAGTAAGAAGCGAAAATTCATCAATGCAGCAAGTGAACACAATTATGTGAGTTAGCTGATCTGTATACTGATTTCTAATTATATAATGGACTATGCATGGCAGACCTGAAATCATGGTTTCCTTCTTTACAAAATTTTAGAATCTAATGGTAGAGAGGTTGAATGAGAAAGACATTGAGGATGTTGATGAAGCTGCTGCTGATTTTTTCAAAGAGGTCTTAGGGTTCAAATCTGACTATGCACAAGGGCTGGGCCACTCAGTCATACCTGAGCCATTCTTGTTCTTGCAAAAGAACAAGGCATTTAAACATATGGCCAAGGAGAATGAAAGGAACAAGACTTGTGCAGACATTTACAATAGTAAACAGTTTTCTGAGCATGACAAACAACTAAACATGATATCATCATAATTGGAGTCAAGTAGGGAGTCTCAACAAGAGACTCAAGGAGATGCATAACATCACTCATATGGTCAAGTTTTTTGAAGAATATGTTGGGGACTTTTTGTGTTTTTTGTTCCCCCTATGGAAATGGCAGTGTTATAAATGCCAATGTTTCGATGTGTAGTGTGGGCAGGTTGGGGGTGTTTTGATATAAAGGGTGGGAGGTGGTTATATAAGTGGGCTTTTGTGTTGGGAATATATAACCTGGTATAATATGGAAGTAGGTATTGACGTTTGGTGATGGTATGCATCAAGTAATGGTTTTCACCAACATGAGTGAGTATCTTCTCCTATACAATGATAAGTAGTGTTTGAAGCACTCTGGATATTCATTACCTGAGTGGGTACAGTTGACTTAAGTTTTTTTTTCATGCAGGGATACACCGGCTTGCATGTAGGTAGCTGCATATCCAAGGGTTCCAGCAGGGTACAGTTCTGTGATGGAAGGCCACTGTTTCATCAAAGTTGATATTGAAATGGCAACCACCAAGAGAAGTGAAAAATATAACATATTGCACAAGTTCCAGATCCAGTGATGGTATATGTTAATTTTTGACTTTCTTGGTTTATTACAGAATTAACTTCATAGCTCATGATGTTGTTATATGGAACTTGGGATAGACTACATGTTTGTTTAAAATATATTGATTTTGGTATTGACTGGTGTATTGAAAGAGTATTTAGCTGGAATTAATAGGTGTCACTGATGTTGATGGAAGATATCAGTCAGTTTTTGACAAAAAATTTGGCTGGTAGCATTTTTATAATATCGTAACAAATATGTCAATTTTACATCTTGATATCAAGATTCAAGTTATATATAGGCGATTGAAACAGTTCCATAAAAAATAATAAAGTCATGAACTTAAGAGCAATTTTCTTTCAATTTAAAATGAGGATTGTGAAGGAACCTTCCCTATTAAGTCTTTCACGTGTACAACACTCCCTTGGTCACCAAAATGATGGCATTTTTATGGAATACTTGTAGACATGAATAATGTACTGCTTTTGGTTGGTTGCAAAGCTGGTTTATTGGAGTTGTCATGCATATGCAATGGACACATATGTTTCCTTTATGTCATATTTCATATTGGATTGATGCTGATAATATGGGTTTTGAGTTCATAGGATACCATATTGGCTAAACATGTGGTTTGGTTCCCAGATTCAAATGGTGTTCTCACAACATTGTTTCTTGTTTTTTGTTACTTTTGAATTAGTCATATAGTCTGAATTGATCACTTGTAAATGACCATAGGATTTTAGGGAGATTTAAGTCAGCAGATTTGTTTTGAATAGTGGGAATCATTGATTTGTTGTTCACTTTTGAGGTAGAAAACCAAGCTTGAAGTTGAAAATAGGTTATCCCTAGAACCATTGTATGATAAGAATAATTTCTTGGTCCTAGCTATTCTGAGTATGATATGTCAGGATTTGGCCTTTACACAAATCCTTGATGTTTTTGTCAACTATATCGAGCATACTGACATATATAAATGCCATCTACCTTTGTGGTGTACTTTATTGTATACTAATAATGCATGAGGTAATTTATATCAATGTGCTATAACCTGACCTTTTCTAGGGAAATCTTGTATTGGCATATAAATTATTTTTTTCCTGAGTTGTTGGATTCTTATATATTGCAGCAAGTATACATTTATCATCTATCATGGGATTTTACCATATATATTAAGGGAGATAGCATGTCAGGATTTCTTTCTCAGACTGAAGTCAGGTTGTAATTTGTTGTATTGTAAGGCTACTACTGCTGAGGCAAGAGTTTGATGTGATCATAACAACATGTATGCTATCTTTTCAGGTCTTTTTCATTCAGCCCTGAAAATCTCCTGATATAGAGAGGCTACCGGAACAGCTGGTGCTTCATTTCTAGTTAGATCAAAATGAGTTATCTCATACATGAATGCAATTGGAGCTATCGAGAGATTTAATTTGGAGGAAGGTTGATCCTCATATATGTAGAACTATAGTTGTTATATGGGTTATACAATAGTATCCACAATCATGCTGATGACCCTCTTCTCCTTCCCACACAGTAAACATTAATGTATTTCCATTTCCTTCAATGAACAGTGGAACATGAGTGAATGTTGTAAATATTGATATAGAAATTATGTTATATGGTTGTGAGTGTATTTTGGAGTAATTTTACCATATATCTCACCTGGGTATCAACCAATTATTCACTCCTTAATGCAAAACAATTTGAGGCGAAATGTAGACAACCCCAAAATATTGTCTACGATCCCAACTAAGTGGGGAAAACTTGCTTTTCCCCAGGAGCTACAAACTTTTGCAACAGGATACTTCCATGGAGAATAACTGATTTACATGGAATGTGGTTGTGGGAATAAGCATAAAATTGGTTTTATTTAAAATGCATTTCCTACTGATTACCTTCATGAATATCACTATTTCCTACGGATGAGGTTTTGTGGGGAAAAAGTAATTCAGCATTATTAAGTAATCAAGTAATTCCCACCATCACAATCATGGATGATCAGCGAACATGTTTAAAAGACATGCTTATTTCCCACCAACGCTATTAATGGCTAATAGTACTAATACCCACCAAATGTTCTGGCGGGACTTGCTCCTATACCCACAAGATTGATAGAAATGAAATTGATTTTTGCGATGAAGGTTGAAGGCTTTTCACGCAGAATGTGCTGTGAAAAAATACGTGTAGTCCTTTAGAGTCATTATGGGGAATAATACTTTTTTAGGCAAATTATACGCTACGAGTCTCCCACGAATAAAATTGGTGTTATAATAATCCGACACATGTCGGTTCGGATCGATTACGCCAGCTCAGTCGGGTCGCGAAACATAGGCAAATAATATTCCTCTTTTTATTTTAAGTTTCTGTTTTCGAAAGAACATAATGTCCTCCTCATGCTTTTATCTTCTTCTTTTTTAATTTTTTTGTAGTAAATAAAATTCATTTCATTCATGAAAGAAGTTATAGCTGTGACAAATCAATACAGAATAAACTCTGCCAAACTACACATCTATTGTACGCCTCTCTGCACACAGATTTCTTTTTGACGAACATTATTTTAACTTCTAGAGACTCTCATAAGAGAGTATCACTCTATGTAATAAACAGAGATAAAACTGTCCCCCCACCTCCAAAAGAGTTGGAGTATCCAACCACCCCATCCAAAAGGAGGGATTTTCCTGCTATGAACATAAGTCTAATAGTCTATTTCTTTTATTAATAAATAAACATATCAACATTACAAAATTACAAAAAACCCTCATCCTCCAAGATGAGGAGAAGGAGACAAAACACACCAACTCTAAATAAACAACACATGGGCTGAAAAAACACATAGACCCAGCCTAAACAAAAGGATCCAGCCTATATGCAAGTGGGAGGGCAGCCCTTAGGGTTTCATCTCTATCATAACTGCCGCCACCCTTCTTCAACTTTCTTTCTCCTTTTTTCTTTTTTTTTTTTCTTTTCCTTCGGCCTTCTTCATATCGGCAACAAATTTTCGATGGAAAATTGAATTTGAAGATCCCGAACGGCCAAAAGGAGCAATGCTATTATAGAACTTTGAATTAGCATCATCTGGAAATACTAAATGCACCCCGCATTCTTTCACTTCTACTTCTTTTTCAAAAAAGAGGAAAAAATACCAAGTCCAATCAATTTTAAATGAAATCTTAATGACCCTCCGTATATCCAATAACCGCAAAACCGCCGGTATATACACCCAGAATCCAATTTGATTACTGAAAGAGACGTTCAAGATATGAGATATTTTACTGTAACTCAAACAATTATATTCCACATAATATTCTTCATCCGTCTCAAACACTATTGTAAGCCTCACCACATTCGGGTTTATACTCTGTCTCTTGAATAACGAAGAAATTGAAATACTAAGTCCATAATCACCAGAAAAGAATTGATCAGAATCACAGGCAATAAAGAAAGCTAACCCCATCTCTGGATTCGTATTAGCATCCAAATCTATCTTTACAAAGGAACCATTACTTTTATACTGGACCCACTTCGGGATCATATGGAATCCCAACGACCATCCACTTATCATGTTCTGTAAAAACAACCACAATAAGAGATGTTAATTATTGCAGCAAAAATAAAGCAATTGCAAGGCAATGATTATTTTTTTTATTTGTGAAATGAAATACTTTTTTATTAAAGCATTTTTCTGACATATTTTATTTGTTTCTAAAGAAAAGAATGAGAGAACTCACCAAATCGTCATCTAAAGCCGAAATAACAACACCTGCCATGTCTAAAATATTTTCTGCTTTGCTGTCAAAATCAATCCACGCTGCTTCTAGGCTATCATATGTTCCTTCCTTCTGATATTTTACAAGTGATCCGATATCATAGATGGGATCCCTTGATTTAAGTCGCATCAACTTGCTTCCAGTAAAATAAAACAGAACGCCAAAGACATCAATATTGCTCTTAGGCCTTAGATTGACAGATGGTATTTGTGTTATAGTAGTTTCACTTGCCCGAATTTCGGTCAGGCATTCCAAACTACTCAGGTCTGGTAACTTCTCAAGGCTTGAACATTTGTTAAGTACCAAAAATTTTAATTTTTTGAGACTTCCGATGGATGGGTGGACCTCACACAAGCTTCTACAACCTATCAGGATTATTCTCTTAAGATTTGGGATTCCAGTCAAATCTGGTGTTTCAATCAAGTTCTTTGAATTACTCAGATCAAATACCTTCAAATTGTCTAAAACTTGTTATAAACAAGTAGTTAATTGGATCAAAATATAAATATATTAACTTGTTTGGAAAATTAACGGGGAATTATTAAGATGAATACGTATTTATACGAGTGAGAAACTTACCATCGACCCCTTCCATAGTTGTTTGATACGACTGTCACACAACCTTAGAACAGTAAGATTTTTTTGTTGGAAACTGCTCGGCAAGGTTTTCAAATGATATCCAGGCCACTCTAGAAATCGCAACTCATTGGTTGGCATGTATTTTAAAGGATCTCCACTCCATTGTATAGTTCGAGAATCAGGGAATTTAAGATACCTCAATTTTCTCATCTTTGAAAATGCTTTGGCTTTGAGTATCTGATCTTTCGTTTCAGCACAAGAATGCACGACTATGGCTTTAGTTGCATTAGTTCCCTGGTAATCAAGAAACAACAGATTAGCCAGAATTAGGATGAAAATATACCTTTTTATATTAATATCTACACTAATCAACTTACAGTATCAGTCTCCAGTACGTGATAGAGATCCTCCACACAAAACAGTCTACTCCGTCCTCCAGGGTGATCTCTACGGCATTCACGGCGAACTATTTCCCTGCCCAGTTCTTTTAGCAAATCATGCATGGACAACAATCCATATTTCGATTTGCTTATGAGGGACTTCTCGACGAGAACATCAACGTCGATGCGATGATGACCAAATCTTTCTAATAACATCCAAGAAAATATGTGCTCATGTCCTCCGACGAAACACGCCATATCCAAAAATAACTCTTTTTGCAATTCCTGCAGCCCATCAAAACTTATTTGAAGTACATCCATAATTTTTGGATTAGGAATTGCTTCTAGTTGACCCCTAGCACTTTCCCATGCATCTATTTCTCTCTCATATAAGAAGGAACCCAAAACTTTAAGAGCTAAAGGAAGGCCTTGAGCATAATTCACAAAATCCATAGATAGATCCTTGTAATTCTCTGGTCATGGATTCTATGGTGTGCGTTGTTCGTCATGTTTATAGAGAGGGAAATAAAGTTGCGGATTGGTTGGCTCGGAGTGGTGCATTGGGTCTTAATTCAGAGTGGAGATTTGTTAGGGAGGTGCCTAGGGTGCTTCGTGGTTTAATCCGTTTGGATATTTTGGGTTTGCCTTCTTTACGTTATCGTTAGTGTCTTTTTCTTGTGTAATGTTTGTCCGTTTTAGTAGGTTTGTAATTTTGTTTTGTAATTTTTGACATCTGGTAATATTGTTTGTAATACTAGGTGTCGGTCTGTAACCACGGTATTCCTCCGCCACAAGTGAGAGTTATTAATAAAATTTGGGACGGAGTCACTCATGGACAGGTGGCTTCGGCTCTTCTAAAAAAAAAAAAAAGAGCTGCAATGCTTCATCTTTTTGAAGCTGCTCAACCTTATAGATATCATTCACTCCATGTCTTTTCAACAGATGACTATCTCTGCTTGTTATAATCACCCTACTCCCTGGACCAAACCATTTCCGATCCCCTGCTAATGCCGTCAGTTGCTCGTCACTATCCACATCATCAAGGACAATAAAAACCCTTTTATTACTCAGCATCTTCTTTCTCATCCTAATTCCCTGGTGATGATCCCATACATGTATTTCTTCTTCCATGATTGTAGAAAGGATTTCTTTTTGTAAAGAAGCTAGATCACGCGCAGTAATAGATTTTTCTCTAATACAAGAAATAAAGCTGCTTCCTTCAAATCGACAATTAGAATTAGAAACTCTATCATAAATTATTTCGGCCAGCGTTGTCTTACCAACGCCACCCATCCCATGAATTCCTAGGAAGAGAACATCATCCGATTCCATATCCAATAACTTCATCATTTTGTCTACTGGGGAGTCTATTGCAACAAGTTTATCGTAATCATGACTTGAGAATCTAGAATTCAACTCACGAGATATATGTCTACTGATATTCTGTATAATTATTGATTCGTACCTATAAATTCATAGAACAATTAATATTGACGAGACCTGAATTGACAAGAACAAAAAAAAAAAAAAAAAACGCTAGCTTTAGTTGATAATTAGTATTGTTTATTAGAGGAAGCGAAACACTTTAATTCGTACTTCAATATTTTCCCTCTTGCAACACTCGAGCAGTCAGACCAGATCACAATTTAAACATTAACACCCGAGCGCATTTGAGATTGCGAGTAAAATTTTTTTTAGAAGAGAAAGCGTGAGCCTAATATATTTTGGCAGTATATATATATATATATATATATTTTTTTTATAGGTTTGATACTTAAGTTTTAAAGCTTAATGGATCAAGTGGATATTCATCAAATTTATGGGATAATTATATCTATACATATATTTTATTTATTTTTTATTTTTTTTTAGTTGATTAGAGACCCGAAGCTTTAGATAAAAGCACTGCATTAATCTCGTTCAGAGCCCAGCCGTGGGATCGCGCGGGTCCAGACTTCATCGCACGGCGTCCAACCAGTTCTATTTCATGCACGTCCATCCTTTCCTTTTTAGTTAGGTTTGTTCTGCTTTCTACTTATAGTTATGTATAAGTTTAGGTCTTCTCAACCCTAGTTCATGTGCCGCTACCCTCATTTTCACGCCCCAGCACACAAGAAACCGTGGCCTTGCAGCCAGTCCCTACACTTCCGTAAAGCACAAAACCGCAAGCCTCGTTCAGCAGCCCAGCCACCCGCACAGCCAAACCAACGTGTAGCCGCTTCAGCCGCCACCCAATGCCTACATAGCATCTGTTGCAAGCCACGGAAACCCTCTGCTTTAGACAACCGAAAAACAGAGGACCAGCCAAACCATCAAGTCGCTACCCACCGGACCCAGTCCACGCGGAACCTCAGCCATTGCACCGTAACACCTCTGCTTGGCCGCTGCTCAGCCTCACGAAACCGAGAGTCATCCACACGCACGGACGCACTAATCACGAACTCCCCTGTTTTCCTGCAACCAAAACAGAGTCTGGTGTCGCACCTCCACAGCCAACAACCGAAACTTCTATCCTTCTATCGTTGTGCACCATAGCTCAGCCGAGGCACCTCCAGTTTGCTGCCGTAAGCCTGTATTCCCTTCCCGTGTTCTTTCCTTCCCTCACTCTCCGTCTCCCTCTCAGTGCCCCTCATACCGTTCTCAGTCTCGCTCGTCGCTTTCTCCCACTCACTGCGCGTCCGTCGGGACAGCCCTTGTCCATTGCATCCGCCCAGCTCGCCGACATCGTGGCTCCCTCTCTCGGTAAGTGCTGCTGCCGCCACTCACTGAGTGTTTTCCGAGTGTTGTGTGTGCAGCAGTTTTTGTTTTCCTTCTCATAAGTGATTTACGTACATACATATATTATATTTCATAGATATATAAAGTGGTAACTTGAAAGTTGATTTCAATTCCCAAATTTAACCCTTTACATTCCAGAAGTGTGTTTTCGGATGAAGGGTATTTATTATTTATGTATTTTTGTTGTTATGTTAAAATGAGTTTTGGTTTTAAGTCTCATAAAACATTATTTTTGTGTAGAAAATATTTTAACAATATTGTTAACAAAAAGAGGTAAACCTATTTTTGAGAGAGGAGTTTTGCATAGCGAATTTAACAAGATTTTTTTTTAAAGTGGTCTTAGTATTCTATTAAGTTATAATATATTGTTGGTACTTTAGATTTTTATTTTATTTTTTTCAAATATGACTCTTTATTGAGTTCGGTAAATGCATAAATACTTGCTCGATTAAATCTCTTATTGGTACGAATTTGATTAAGTGGATATTGGTGGCTTTAGAAAATGGTGGTATTATAGGAATTATTAGAATTCTAGGTTTTGAGGATTTAAATAGGTTCTTAGGTTCAACTATCGAAATACGTGATTGATTGAAAATTTACAGAATTTACGTAATTTTATAGGTGACGATTAATATTTGTTCGGCTTCGTTGAGGAATCTTGAAAGACTAAAGAATTCCAGGTAAGCAGGATTCCTATGCTAGATTTGCATAAAAATAAAATGGACATGTTTTGTATGAAAATATATTTGAACTACCTCAGTTATTTGTTTCTGCATTACTCATGAGATTCTGTTTAAGAATAAAGTATTTTTGGCATGACTGGTGTAGACATGAGCTATTTTGCATTTTGCTTCTAAACTCTGAAAAAGAGAGCGAATATGAAAGTTTGTGCATAAAATAATGTTTTGTGATTTCTGAAAATTCTGTTCTGTTCTGAAGATGGTCTGTACTCTGATATGATATGCTTTCTGAAAACTCTGTTCTGTTCTGAAGGTGTTCCGTATTCTGATATGATATGATTTCTGAAAAACTTTTGGCATGACATTCTGAATTGGGATGTGGTTTGTGGATGGTGACCTATTTGACCTACCACGGGTGCTAATAGTGGCTTCTGTTTGGGTTGGTACCAACCGTTCTGTTTCTGGTGCACCCACTTTGGAAACAAAGTGGTTTTCTGGTGGTCTTTCCTGTGTGCACACTCGGGGCTCCGAGAATAAATAAGGGGAAGATTCACATTCTGTTTCTGCTCGGTTAGCTACCGGGGTTTGCACAACCCTACCACGGGGGTTAAACATGGCCTCTGATGCGATATGATACTCTGGTACGATGGTGGTCAGTTATGCTATGCCAAAAGAATTTGAATAAGAATATTTTTGAACTTTCGCTCTGATATTTTTATAACATGTTCTGACTCTGCATTCTGCAAATATAAAGTGCTTTGTTCTGCATTATGAAATCTGTAAATGCTCATGTTTGCATACTAGTATATGTTCTCTGCTTACTGAGTTGTTGATAACTCACCCCTATCTCCACAATATGTTTCAGATAATTTTTGATGCAACAGCTGGAAATCAGGAATAGGAAATATTTGCAAATTTTGTGGATCATAGAAGACTATGTGCCCTAGGGTACAATGACTTTTGGAGAGTCTTTTGGTAGCGTTGATATTTTATGTGATTTCGATATGTTGAGTATTGGATATTTTTAGTCCTTGTAGAAAAGTTTATCTATATCAATGAGACACCACTGATGTGCCCTTATGTAGGAACATGGATATTTGTATTGAACAAATAGGTTAATATGTTATGGAGATTCTGGTTTATTTTAAAAAGTTTTATTTGGAAATGATTTTTTTGGTGATATGAGTTAACTCTCCGGACCTTCGGGGCAGGGGCGCTACAGTTGGTATCAGAGCCAGGTTTGAGATTCTGCAGACTATATGGATTGAGATTTTAGGAATTTGAGGCTTCAAATTTGATTGGCTTATTTTGAAGGTTGTAGACATGATTTGGAGGTCTAGAATTTGAGGTTTACATAAATTTGATCAAAGGTTTGAGATTTTGCAAACTATAAATTATGAAGTTTTTGGATATCTGTAGGTTTGGGAAGTAATTCCATATTTAAGACGTCGGAAGTTGAGGATAGAGAGTTGATGATGTGGATAATTAAGATTTGAAATTCTGCAAACCAGAGTAGATATGTATAGGATTTATAAAGATTTACGAGTTGAATTCATACTCTTTAAGGTTTAAACTATAGGTTTGTTTTACGGGTAACGCTTTTTATTCATGAACTCTATAATTTTGTTTTTAAAACAATTTGTAAAGTTTTAAAAATTTTTCCAGGATGCCACCTCGCCGTCGAGAACGAAACGTGTCAGATTTGAATGCAACCAATAACGAGAGGGAAGCAAATACGAGTTCTTCCGAAGTACTACGAGCAGCAGCGCATCAACTTATAGATGATCTCGCACAGAATCCTTCAGGTCGTCAACGTAACAATAGTGAAGGAGGATGCACTTTCAAGCAATTTAATAGTACCCATCCCCCCACTTTTGATGGAAGAAGCGATTCTAATGCAGCTGAAGATTGGATGCAGGACATTGAAGAGATATTTAGTGTTTTGGAGTGTACCGATCAACAAAAAGTTCGATTTGCAGCTTTTAAATTAATCGGAGAAGCGAAGAGATGGTGGAACTCTGAGAAAGCCATCAGAGAAGCTGATGGAACTGGAGTAGTGAGCTGGCCTCACTTTAAGCAAAAAATTTTCGACCGTTTCTTTCCGAGGGCAGACCGGGAAGCTAGAGCCCGAGAGTTTGCTAACTTGGTGCAAGGGATCATGACGGTACGCCAGTATGCTGCAAAATTTGCAGAGTTATCACGTTTCGCCCCATATTTGATCCCGGATGAAGAGAAGAAGGCCAGGAAGTTTGAAGAAGGCCTGAATTTCCAAATATATGAACGGGTAACGGTCTTGCAAATTCAGAGTTTTTCGGAGTTAGTGCACAAGGCAATTCTAGTAGAACAAAATATTAAGAGGGGTGTGGAATTGCAAGAAACAAGAAAGAGAACTACTCCACAAGGATCCTCGGGTATGGATCAAGGGCCATGGAAGAAGAGAAATGAAGGGAGCAACTCAGGTCAAAAGCGAATGCAAGGGTTTCAATCGAATAACCTCTGCAATTTTTGTAATAATGCACACACAGGAGAGTGCAGAAAAGAAATGAGGACGTGTTTTCGATGTGGAAAGTCTGGACATTTTATCAAGGATTGTCCTTTGCTTCTGTCGGATAACAGGAAGCCTAACCCACCTCCAGTTTCCCAACAATCAAGTCAAGGAAATAATCAACGTAGAATGGGACCAGCCCGAGTGTTTGCTTTAACATCTGAAGATGCAGAGGACGACAACAATGCAATCACAGGTACCTCACTCTTTTTTCTCCTTGAAAGCTTTATGTCTTAGTTGAGTTAGGATTTATCATGCTTGCTTGGAACGTATCTAGTAGTATAGCTTAGAATATTGAGGTTTGGTTGAAGAGGTTTGCAAAGGGTTTTAGACACAATATTTTATATCTATGAGACTCCTTTAGCTAGGTGTTTGATGGGTTAGTTTTTGTTTCGAAAGCGAGAAGTTAGGAAAAGTATGGTTGAAAGTAGATTCTTCTTTGGATTCCGGAATCTTGTGAACTGAAGTTGCTTAGAATTAAGTTTGGAACTTTGATTATATTATTCTTCGGAGGTTCTATATATTATTTTGGGAGTTCACTTTTAGTGATTTGTGAGGTTAGCTGGTGGTGAAGTTTAGTTCTCTTTTAGTTATTATTTTTGGGGGCTTGCAATCTATGGAAAAAAAAAAAAAAAAAAAATTTCGTACCGTTAGGTTTGAACTTGAAGTCGCGTTTGAAACAGACACTTGGATTTTGGAGATTTCTAACTTGAGGAGTATTAGAAACTTAGGACTGTTGAAAAGATGAAGGATTGGTGTATTAGACGTGATTTTGAGTGCAGCAAATTTTGAGGACAAAATTTATTTTAAGGGGGGGAAGATGTAACACCCGAGCGCATTTGAGATTGCGAGTAAAATTTTTTTTAGAAGAGAAAGCGTGAGCCTAATATATTTTGGCAGTATATATATATATATATATATATATATATATATTTTTTTTTATATAGGTTTGATACTTAAGTTTTAAAGCTTAATGGATCAAGTGGATATTCATCAAATTTATGGGATAATTATATCTATACATATATTTTATTTTTATTTTTATTTTTTTTTAGTTGATTAGAGACCCGAAGCTTTAGATAAAAGCACTGCATTAATCTCGTTCAGAGCCCAGCCGTGGGATCGCGCAGGTCCAGACTTCATCGCACGGCGTCCAACCAGTTCTATTTCATGCACGTCCATCCTTTCCTTTTTAGTTAGGTTTGTTCTGCTTTCTACTTATAGTTATGTATAAGTTTAGGTCTTCTCAACCCTAGTTCATGTGCCGCTACCCTCATTTTCACGCCCCAGCACACAAGAAACCGTGGCCTTGCAGCCAGTCCCTACACTTCCGTAAAGCACAAAACCGCAAGCCTCGTTCAGCAGCCCAGCCACCCGCACAGCCAAACCAACGTGTAGCCGCTTCAGCCGCCACCCAATGCCTACATAGCATCTGTTGCAAGCCACGGAAACCCTCTGCTTTAGACAACCGAAAAACAGAGGACCAGCCAAACCATCAAGTCGCTACCCACCGGACCCAGTCCACGCGGAACCTCAGCCATTGCACCGTAACACCTCTGCTTGGCCGCTGCTCAGCCTCACGAAACCGAGAGTCATCCACACGCACGGACGCACTACTCACGAACTCCCCTGTTTTCCAGCAACCAAAACAGAGTCTAGTGTCGCACCTCCACAGCCAACAACCGAAACTTCTATCCTTCTATCGTTGTGCACCATAGCTCAGCCGAGGCACCTCCAGTTTGCTGCCGTAAGCCTGTATTCCCTTCCCGTGTTCTTTCCTTCCCTCACTCTCCGTCTCCCTCTCAGTGCCCCTCATACCGTTCTCAGTCTCGCTCGTCGCTTTCTCCCACTCAGTGCGCGTCCGTCGGGACAGCCCTTGTCCACTGCATCCGCCCAGCTCGCCGCCATCGTGGCTCCCTCTCTCGGTAAGTGCTGCTGCCGCCACTCACTGGGTGTTTTCCGAGTGTTGTGTGTGCAGCAGTTTTTGTTTTCCTTCTCATAAGTGATTTACGTACATACATATATTATATTTCATAGATATATAAAGTGGTAACTTGAAAGTTGATTTCAATTCCCAAATTTAACCCTTTACATTCCAGAAGTGTGTTTTCGGATGAAGGGTATTTATTATTTATGTATTTTTGTTGTTATGTTAAAATGAGTTTTGGTTTTAAGTCTCATAAAACATTATTTTTGTGTAGAAAATATTTTAACAATATTGTTAACAAAAAGAGGTAAACCTATTTTTGAGAGAGGAGTTTTGCATAGCGAATTTAACAAGATTTTTTTTTAAAGTGGTCTTAGTATTCTATTAAGTTATAATATATTGTTGGTACTTTAGATTTTTATTTTATTTTTTTCAAATATGACTCTTTATTGAGTTCGGTAAATGCATAAATACTTGCTCGATTAAATCTCTTATTGGTACGAATTTGATTAAGTGGATATTGGTGGCTTTAGAAAATGGTGGTATTATAGGAATTATTAGAATTCTAGGTTTTGAGGATTTAAATAGGTTCTTAGGTTCAACTATCGAAATACGTGATTGATTGAAAATTTACAGAATTTACGTAATTTTATAGGTGACGATTAATATTTGTTCGGCTTCGTTGAGGAATCTTGAAAGACTAAAGAATTCCAGGTAAGCAGGATTCCTATGCTAGATTTGCATAAAAATAAAATGGACATGTTTTGTATGAAAATATATTTGAACTACCTCAGTTATTTGTTTCTGCATTACTCATGAGATTCTGTTTAAGAATAAAGTATTTTTGGCATGACTGGTGTAGACATGAGCTATTTTGCATTTTGCTTCTAAACTCTGAAAAAGAGAGCGAATATGAAAGTTTGTGCATAAAATAATGTTTTGTGATTTCTGAAAATTCTGTTCTGTTCTGAAGATGGTCTGCACTCTGATATGATATGTTTTCTGAAAACTCTGTTCTGTTCTGAAGGTATTCCGTATTCTGGTATGATATGATTTCTGAAAATTTTTGGCATGACATTCTGAATTGGGATGTGGTTTGTGGATGGTGACCTATTTGACCTACCACGGGTGCTAATAGTGGTTTCTGTTTGGGTTGGTACCAACCGTTCTGTTTCTGGTGCACCCACTTTGGAAACAAAGTGGTTTTTGGTGGTCTTTCCTGTGTGCACACTCGGGGCTCCGAGAATAAATAAGGGGAAGATTCACATTCTGTTTCTGCTCGGTTAGCTACCGGGGTTTGCACATCCCTACCACGGGGGTTAAACATGGCCTCTGATGCGATATGATGCTCTGGTACGATGGTGGTCAGTTATGCTATGCCAAAAGAATTTGAATAAGAATATTTTTGAACTTTCGCTCTGATATTTTTATAACATGTTCTGACTCTGCATTCTGCAAATATAAAGTGCTTTGTTCTGCATTATGAAATCTGTAAATGCTCATGTTTGCATACTAGTATATGTTCTCTGCTTACTGAATTGTTGATAACTCACCCCTATCTCCACAATATGTTTCAGATAATTTTTGATGCAACAGCTGGAAATCAGGAATAGGAAATATTTGCAAATTTTGTGGATCATAGAAGACTATGTGCCCTAGGGTACAATGACTTTTGGAGAGTCTTTTGGTAGCGTTGATATTTTATGTGATTTCGATATGTTGAGTATTGGATATTTTTAGTCCTTGTAGAAAAGTTTATCTATATCAATGAGACACCACTGATGTGCCCTTATGTAGGAACATGGATATTTGTATTGAACAAATAGGTTAATATGTTATGGAGATTCTGGTTTATTTTAAAAAGTTTTATTTGGAAATTATTTTTTTGGTGATATGAGTTAACTCTCCGGACCTTCGGTGCAGGGGCGCTACATTAAAAATTATAAATGTCATAATTGCTTGCTATATATCTGTCATTGGAAGAAGAAAAGAGGAAATGTTACCTGTCATGTATGTGCTCTCCTTTAATATTGCCCACCTTACTGAAAGCTTTTTTCCACATTTTAATCTCTTTGATGTCTAGCTTGGGATCTTTTTCATGTGCGGTGAAAGCTTTTGGAAAAGTCCCTCTTTGATTTTTTACGTCTGAAGGATCCACATAATAGAAAATAGGAATAATTGTGATTAGCTTCGTCTTTTTCTCCCATTCAACGATCTCGGCAAGTTCCCTGAGGCACCCTTTGGAAGAAGCATAATTTTTCGAAAGAATGACGATGACATATTGTGATTTTTGAATTGCTTTCCGAAGCGCTTTAGAAATGTCTTCTCCTCGCTGGAGTGCTTCATCATCCCTAAATACGAGAATACCTTTCCGTTTTAAATCAGCATATGGATGATCCGTAAAACCCGTGCGAGTGTCTTTGCCATAGAAACTAAGGAAAACTTCATGTTTCCATCCAGCGAAGATGAATTGTCACTTTTTCTCTTCTTACTAACTTCAAAAGTAGATGAAGAGGGTGTTTGAGTGGCCATGAATGCAATGCAAAGAGATTTAGAAGCTTAATTGTGGAAGGGAATATTGGTAATTTGCGGGCTTAGACAAAGAGAAGAACACTCATGAAGATATCATGAGGCAATCTGTTTGTATATATATAGAAGCTAGCCATGGAGTACTAGTAGTACTGGTCGACCTGAGATGGAAAGTTCCAGGTAGACAGCATCAACTTTCGGTTTATTTAGGCCCTGTTTATGGGAACCCATCACACACCCTTATGGCATACAAAGGTTCTACGCAACTTCTGTATAAAATTATTAGCAAAAGTTTGTCACAAATTTAATTAAGAATACAAATTAAAAAGTTTGCCTCGTAAAGCAAGAATTCTATCATTGCTTGCTTAAAATTATTAGCCATAGGAATTGAAACATCATATGCATCAACATAGCACGTGGTCAACTCAAAAGTCGACGTTGGTCAGCTTTCTCCTTTCGTACCCATCAACATTCCAAATGAATTGAATTTGCATATCAAGGTTCTAGGTAGCTTCGCTTTTTCTTTTCTTGACTCAAAATAGTATTATTGTTGTTTATCATCTTTTTACTATTTTATACTGTATTTGAAATTTTTATTTTATTTTATTATCTTTTAAGTATTTTTTTAACATACTTAATCATTAAAAAAATTTAAAAAAATATACAACTTCATTAATAATTATTTCCTTAACTATTAAATAAATAAATAGTATTAGTACTGGTCAACCTGAGATGAAAAGTTCAAAGTAGATGCAGCATCCTATCAATTGTAGAATGCATTGCTTTCAAGCGTGAATTACGTAATTTCCAGAGTGGCTTCCACCCACTATAGAATTTTTTAACTAAAACACAAATAATCATGTATACTTTTAGACCCATCGAGCGTACTATTGGACAATCAAATGACTTAGATGACTTAGAGCATTTAAAATGGCTGATACATTTTCATATTCATTTTTATATTTATATAATATCTTTTTAAATTGATCTACATTAAATTATACATCTTCCAAATTTTGTTATAATTTGAAAGTGAACACCAAATGAGATGAGATGAGATGAAAAATTTTAAGAAAGTGAACAAATGATCTTAGTGTTGCAAACAATAAAGAAGATGAAGTACTCAAATTTCATCTCATCTCTGAATACAAACTAATCCTTATTACGCTCCTACCACTCTTTTACTGTTCTATATTTGAAATTTTTATTTTTTCATTATTTTATTTTAAGTATTTTTTAACATTTTTAATCGTTAAGAAAAAATTAAAAAAAAATTTACAATTTCATTAATAGTTACTTCCTTAACTATTAAGTAAAAAAAAATTAAAAAATCTTCATTTTTTCAAACCCAACTCAAGTATGGATCGTTTGTTTATGAGATGAGATAAGATCAGTTGAGTTGTTATAAAAGTTGAAAGTTGAATAAAATATTATTAGAATATATATTTTTAATATTATTTTTATTTTGAAATTTAAAAAAACTTGAATTTTTTAATTTATTTTATATGAAAATTTAAAAATTTTATAATGATTATATTAAATGGGATAAGTTGAGAAAGTTATGAAAATAAATAAAGTCTAACAGTACAAAGATAACTATTACAGTAGATTTTCAACGTAAAAACTGTGTGTGCATACCTTCAACGTCCATATTTATCGATCCAAGTCTAATCACAAGTCGCACATTAAAATAAAACGCGTAAAGTAATTAACTCCTTTGAATGACACCACAAGACTTTTTCAACTCTCCAGTCATGATCCAGAGGAAGAATTAATGAAACCCGAAAAAGAAGTAATTTCTTTGAATGGCATGATTCTGTCAACTCTATTAAAACGCGTACTTTGGACCTTTGAATGCATGCGAAGGTTATGCACAATTTCTCTCATTGTCTTGTGTTCAATAGGATGATGCCAAATGCCCTACCTTTGATTCAACTCCGATTTCAATTTGTATAGCTTTCGATCTAACTTTAACTTCGATTTGTCAGAACAGAGTTAGTTTGGGTTTTTTATTAGATTTTTTTTGAATTTATTTGAAATTTCAATTTAACAATCTTAAGCTCTTACTAATCGAATTTAGACTTCCAAATTTTATTTTTTTTAAACAAATATTTTTTTAATTTCAATTTTATTAAAACATAACTAAAATTAAAAAAAAAATAGATCATTGTACAAATTTATGTATTAGTATTATATGTTATTATATGTTAATATTTATACATTAGTATTACATATTATTATACATTGATTATTATACATTACTAGTACATATTATTATATTTAGTTATTAAATATTAGTAATATTACTTGTTATTATAAATTTATATATTTATGTTTATACATGATACATTAATATTAAATGTTATTATATATTAGTTATTATATAATTGGTATTATATGTTATCATACCAAGAAAGAATGTAAGCCGTTATTACGTAATTATACATTACTAGTACATCTCCTTTCTTAGTCATCAACATTAATAATGCATGCAAAAAAAAAAGAAATTTAAAACCCGTAGGGCCAATGAATTTGCAATCCAAGGTTCTACGTAGGTTCGCTTCTCCTTGACTCAAAATAGACTTATTACTGTTTATCATCTTTTTACTATTTTATACAATATTTGAAATTTTTATTTTTTTATTTTTTTCTTTTAAATATTTTTTCCAATATCCTTAATCATTAAGAAAAATAAAAAAAATATATACAACTTCATTAATAATTATTTCCTTAACTATTAGACTAAAAAATAAAAAATAAAAATATACGTAGTACTAGTATTGGTCAACCTGAGATGGAAAGTTCAACTATCGGTTATTAAATGTATTGCTTTCAAGCGCGCATGTACGTAATTTTCAGGGTGGCTTCCACCCACTAAAGAATTTTTTAACTAAAACACAAATAATCATATACACTGTTAGACCCGTTGAGCATATTGTTAGACAATCGAATGACTTAGATGACTTAGAGCATTTACAATGGCTGATACATTTTCATATTCATTTTTATATTTATATAATATCTTTTTAAATTGATCTACATTAAATTATACATCTTCCAAATTTTACATAGCTATGATTCACTCTCCAAACATTATTTTACCCTTTTTTCTCTCTCCTACCAATTAAAATCAACTTTGTAGAATTTGTATTAAGATGATTTTGATATATAAAATTTGTATTAAGTTCGATACAAAATATTTTTTTTAGTAAATATTAATATTTATCGATAAAATTGGTCATTTTAATATATGAAATTGGTATTTTTTAGCACATGGTGCTAATTGTAAAATATATAAAAATAATAATTTTAAGAAAAAAATAAAAATAATAATATTCATTATTATTTGGTTCAAAGATACATAATTTAATGTGGAAGTTTTTCTTGATATGCAAAATTAATCTTCAAAAGATGTGATCTTAAAGATGCATATAGAGAAACTAATGCTAATGCTCTAATTAGATGTACACTGTTAGCCCCATCCATGGTGGTTTGTTTGGATCGTAAGATGAGATGAGATAATTTTAAATAAGTTGAGTAAAATATTATTAGAATATTATTTTTTAATATTATTATTAGTTTAAGATTTGAAAAAATTAAATTATTTATTATATATTATATGAGGATTTAGAAAAATTATAAGTATGAGATGAGATAGATTGAGAGTATTTTTGTATCCAAACCCAACCTAAAGTTAACACAGTCATTTGAGTGTTTTTTCTTTCTAAGTAATTTTTTAATTTTCTTAAATAATTATTATCATACACGTTTATCAATCATACAAAATATTAATATATGAGTAGTGCTATTATGCCTCCTCAATTTGCCCACTTGGTTTGTCCCTATTAATGCAAATTGCACTCTTTTTTTTCTACTTTTCATTTCAAACATCTTTTAAACATGTTCAAATATTTTAAAAAAATATATCAATACACTAATAGTTATTTCCAAAAAAAAAAAAAGTTAAATGGATGACTAGCGGTCAAAATGAAGGGATAAATTAAGAAGACATAATAACATTATTCTTAATATATATACAGAGTGTGTTCATCTTCCAAGGAGATCTAGGGATAATCAATCCATATTATCTACACATTCTAATTGATAAAATGGAGTCAGTCATTACCAAATTTGCTGCTAATTTTGTCAAATTTGTCGTACTAAGTCCGTGACCCTCCATAATATATATATATATATATATATATATATATATATGTGTATGTATGTATGTTTATTTAAGCTGTGTTTATGATAAGCCATCACAAGCCCTTATATGTTGATTCACTGGTCACGTACTCAATGAGTAACTTCTATTTCAGAAATACCATCCTTTAAAAAATAAAATCATATTGCATAGGTCTTGATTTATTTATTAAAAATGATGTTTTGACTTTTGATTGAGAAAGTTTTTAAACTTGTTTTTATCAGTATTTGGAAAAGTAAGGGACTAATTAAAACTTATTTTTAGGAAGAATATTTTGGTGGGACCATTATCTACTCATGTCTTGATAACACGTTAGGCCTAGGCCCGACCAGGAAAGCCTCGTGAGCCCAAAAGAAGGGATCAGCTCAACCTTCTCCAACTCCATAGGATAAAACCATAAAGCCTGAATTCATACGTTTTGCCATAGACACGATATATATAATCGTACTGTATGTAGTGTTTGGAGTAGCCAACAATCCATTTATAGATTGAACATGTCCAATATCCTGAACTAAAGCATTCCTAATGTATTATGTAAAATCTATATTTTTATAAAATTTAAAAGAAATAGTTTAATATAATTATGTATTTTATAACTATTATTTAGTTTGCTACAATACCATCTCTACATCTAAGAAACATTATTCACACTTGTATAAGTATTTAATTAATTTCTCTCCCTATTTTTTACTTTTAATTCATTTCTTTATCTACTTTCTATTTTTTACTTTATTTGATAATATTTAAATGATATAAAAAAAAATAGATAAGCTGATGTATGATATATTGTAAGAGTCAGTACGTCAAATAGAAAAAGTGAGTTTTAATTATATATTTTAGAGAATATGATAAAGAATCAATTGGGAATGTTTTGTATCAATTTGCAAATCTAACTCGGAAAAGATCTTGATGGGTTTCACACACACACTATAAAAAAAGAGTCTTTCCTAGCACCAATAATTGCCGCAAATAAGCCATAATATCTCTGGATTTGATATTTCTCAGTGATTTTTACTGTGCTGAATGTTCGTCGTAATTGTTTTCTTAATTATAATTTAAACCAGCGAAATGCAAAAATCGTCGCAAATATTTACATTTTCCGACAATTTGCTTTCGCCGCAAATTTCAAATAAAACGCTACAGGTACTCATTCGGTTTGCCTATTAAATCGTTGGGAAAATTTTTCCGGCGAATTATAGTCGTCGCAAATATTTAATAAATCACCGCTAATGAGGAGATATATTCCAACGGTCTAATTAAATCGCTGAAAATCTTTTTGCTGTGAATTATAGTCATCGAAAATAGTATCAAAATCGCTAGAAAAGTATTTCCAATGATATTTGATTGCCGCAAATAAGTTTAATATATGAAAAATATATTTCTAGCGAATTTTATCCACTGGAAAAAGTATTTCACAAAATAATAATAAATAAAAAAACTCCACAAATATCCTGATGAACTTATTTAAGTACTGTAAGATATAATTAATATAGATCTAAAACCATGCGCCATAGTATCTGTACATAAATTTCTTTTACGTCTAAGGTTATATTATTAGAATATGAATGAATGCATGCATACAACCATATCCATGTAATTCAACAAAATCTAATATATTCCCCTATAGATATCACATATAGGGTGGTGATTCTCCTTGTAGCAAGATTTATGGTATGGTTTATTCCTAGATGTAGAGAACTGTAAGTGGGCAAAAAGAATAGATACCGAAAATTCACTGTCACAAGTAGAAATTTAAATTCAAAAGAAAACAAAACTAGAGATCCCTACAGCTATAACAAATAGAAATTTAAAGGCCAAGGTTCAGGCACATGTAGTAACTTCTGGCCAAGGTTCATCAATATTATTGAAGAAGCCAACTAGTCCAGTACCTAGCTAGGCCTATAAGAAGTGCAAATGCCCACTTGAGTAAAACATACTGAAATATTTGAACCTTTTTCCTTGACCTCCAGTCTTGCTTAAATAATTCATTTTCAATAATCCTGAAACAGAATAAACAATAATATTATTTGTGAACTTCGAACTATTACTTACTCTAGATGGACTGGCGATATGAAAAATGACAGATTCAATAGTTGCAAATATATTCAAACATGATTCAACGTATCAAAAAGTGATAATCTGTAACACCCGGACCCAATCAAGCCTAATTTTTATTTATTTTAGTTCATTTTATTTTATTTTTCTATTTTCTTCACACATTTATTTTTTCCCGCATGTTTTATTTTATTTATTTCTCTTTCCGTCTATATTTTTTTTTTAATTCCCGTAAGGTTTCCTCTCGTCCACTCCATACACACACACGACACATTCGCGCACACGTTTCTCTTTCTCTAGGGTTTTCCGTATTGCCCTTTGATATATTTTTTAAGCACTTATCATCACTTACACGTACGCCTCTATTTTCTCCTCGTATTATGTTTGTTTTGTTTCAAACATTTTTTTTCTTTCACACGGCAACTTCACAGTGCATCGATTAGCCCCACAGTTTTCTCGTTGTGCACGATTTTCGTCTGGTGCGTTTTACTCGTCCGTTTTTCCGTGGCATGATCGTCCCTATCCCTCCATCATTCACGGCAACTGTTGTGTAATAGATATGCATATTTATACTCATGTTTAGTAGTTCCTCAATTTGACAAACTAGGGTTGCCGTTTACACTTTTCTATCCCCAACAAGTCGTGGCCTATCTCTCCCACTGCACTGTCCTCCCCACAAATAAACAGCGACCACGTTTCCTCCGTAGCAACCCTTTTCCACCGTAAACGACCATCGCCCAGGGCCCAAAGCATCACCATAGCCACGTCTTCTCCTCACTGTGAGACCTTCCCCTCAGTGCAGCCGTGCAACACCCAGTCATTGGCCAAGCTCGTAGCGCAACACGGGTTGAATCTCCGTGACGCCACTACACTGCCACACGAACTCACAGACAGCAACTCCTCCTTGCAAGCAGCGCACCACCCTCCAAGTCGTCCTCGCCTCCACGGAAGGCCAACCACCGTCGCCCAGCCGTTGAAGGAGGAACACACGGCATACTCTGTTTTTCCACTCCCGAAACAAAGCAGTGTTTGCTCAAGCCGTTCCACTGAGTTCCTCTGCTGGCCTCTCCATCTCCCGGTGCCCCTCGGTTTTTCAACCATGTTACACAACCGAAACCACCACACGTAGCTCTCGACCAGTCGTACGCCTTCGCGCTGTCCCACGGTGAGCTCTCTCCCCTTCCGCAAACCATACTCTCTCATCGTGTTTCTCTCTCTCACCGTGTTGTTCTCTCTCTCTCTCTCTCTCTCTCTCTCTCTCTCTCTCTCTCTCTCTCTCTCTCTCTCTCTCTCTGTGTGCTCCACCGAGTTCACCACCTACCACAGCACTGTCCACCGCACGCCTGCTCTCCAGCCGCGTCGCCACTGCCTACCCAGTCCAGCCATCGCACACTGCCGTGTGATTCCTCAGTGAGTAAGCCCCTACCATGCATATTATTTTGTTTTCCGTAGGTTTTATTGGTTTTCAAAGAAATGAAGGAAATTACATTAGTGCCCTTTTACTAAGTGTTATATTAATGTGCTTTAAAATTCTTATAATGTATTGGTACACTCTTATATAATTATGATTACAAAAAAATCACTTAAATATTTTAATATGTTATTTAAGTAAAGATTTATTTTAATAGTAAACAATATTGTTGTAATGTTATTTTTACATTTTAGATATGTTTTAGTCTATTTAAAATTGTTATGAGTTATTTTAAAATATTTTGGAATAATTATATTATCCAGTATTAAACTTTATAGTTGGTTTTCAATAATAAATAAGTCTGACTTTTAAATGTTTTAGTCATAGTATTAAGTTAGCATTGGCGATTTTAGAAAGTGATGATTTGTAATTTTAGGTTTTGAGGAATTAAATAGGTTATTTTATAAGCTTAGGATTAAATATCGAAATACGTAATTAATTGGAAATTTATGAGAATTACGTGATTATTTTATAGGTGAAAATTAATTATTGTTCGACGTTTTTGAGGAATTCTGAAAAAGTTAAGAAGTTCAGGTAAGCGAAGTTCCTATGCTAGACTTTGCATTTAAAATAAAATGAGCTGAGGTTATTTTTGGAAAATAAACATGTTTTGTTATGAAAATATATTTGAACTGCCTCAGATATTTGTTCTGCATTACTCATGAGATTCTGTTTAAGAATAAATTATTTTCTGTCATGACTGGTGTAGACATGAGCTTATTTTTTACACTTTGTTTCTGAACTTTGAAAAAGAGAGCGAATATAAAATTTTGTGCATAAATTATGTTGAGTAATGATTTTGTTCTGTTCTAAAGATTTTCTGTACTCTGATATGATCTGATGTGATTTCTGAAAACCTCTGACATAACATTCTGTTTCTATTTCTGTTCCGTTCTGACCTCACCACGAGTGTAAAACTGTGGCTTCTGTTCGAGTTGGTACCAACTTTTCTGTTTCTGGTACACCCACTTTGGAAACAAAGTGGTTTTCTACGTGGTCTTTCCTATGTGCACACTCGGGGCTCCGAGAATGAATAAGAGGAAGATTCACATTCTGTTTCTGCTCGGTTAACTACAGGGGTTTGCACAACTCTACCACGGGGGTTAAACATGGTATTTGTTCTGATATGATAAGATAAGATGTGATATTTCAGTTATGCTATGCCAAAGGGATTTTGCTTATGAATATTTTTTTGAACTTTCGCTTTGATATTTTTGATAACATGTTCTGACACTACATTTTGAAAACATTATTCTGATTCTGCTTTCTGAAAGAAAATATTTTTGTTCTGCATTCTAAACTCTGTAAATGCTCATGTTTACACACTACTATATGTCATCTACTTATTGAGTTGTTGATAACTCACCCCTTATCTTCATATATTTTTCAGATATTTTTTATGGTTCAGCTGGAGAACAAGAGTAGAAAGTTTTAGTAGGTGTGATGATCAGAGTGGAATAAGTACCCCAAGGGTACAAGTGCTTATTTGAGAGTCGTGGTTAGTAAACTGAATTTATGTTTCGGGTATTTTGATTTGATGAGTTAAGGATAATTTTGAGTTTTAGAGAGTTTTTAATTTATGTTATTGAGATTTTCTTTATTGTCCCCATAGAGGAACTTAGATATTTTGATTGATTAAATTGATTAATATTTTATTGGATTCTTTCGGATTTTATAGTTGTACTATTTAAGTTGATTTGAGGTATTAAGAGTTAACTCTCCGGACCTCCGAGAACGGGGCGTTACATAATCATAAACATAGAAATAGGTTGCAGCTAGCTCTTATGAATAATAACATACCCCTTAAAACATTGATTAAAAACAAAAAAGAGAACACCTCACAATAGACTGCAAAAGTTTTAAATTTTCCAACTGAATCACAAGTTTGTGAAGGCAGGGGTGAATGGTAAACATCACTAGATGAACAGTCATTAGATTCTCACTTTTCCATGGTTACCTTTACTTGTTGCAACTAAAGGGAGTTCTGCAACTTCTCGACCAAAAACTTGAAGGATTCCAGCCGATACGATGAATGAGCTGCAGTGTCAGCAAAAAAGACTGTTATCATATCTTCAAGAGAGAGAACATATATGGTTAGACCTTAGAGAAGACTAGCTCTAAGAGAGAGAGAGAGAGAGAGAGAGAAGGGCGTTTAAGTGGAAAAGAATGAAAAAAAGGTGACTAAACATGGGCTCTAACAGCACAGTATCAATAATGAAAAGATCTTAATTGCTCACCAATAAACTATAAGATCTCAAGAATTCAACAGAAATATGAATACACGAGATATCTTTTGTGTTGGCTTTTACACTTTAAGCCGTGTAGTTTTCCATTATATTTATAGCTGTATAATCGAACTTACAAGCGTATAATAAGGAAACAAATATGAGGAAAATAAGGAAACAATCAAATACAAGTTTGTAGGAGAAAGTTACGCTACTAGCTGGATTATTTTGAATTAGTAACAGAATGGATAGAGTGAAGAATTGGTGTAGATGCTCCTGGATATTCTGCTGAAGATGCTAATGAAGATTCTGATGCTGATGAAGATTCTAATAGTCTAACACCCCCCTTTAATTAATGGGGTTTTTACAGACCATTAATTTGCTCTTAAGATACTGAAAACGTTGTGCAGTTTGGCCTTTGGTGAAGACATCCGTTATTTGATCCATGGTTGAGACATGTTGTACTTTAATATCATTATTACATACTTTCTCCCGAATAAAATGATAGTCAATCTCTACATGCTTCGTTCTTGCATAGAACACCGGATTTGAAACGAGTGCAATTGCCCCAATGTTATCGCACCATATAGTTGGTATGTGGACTAGACCAATAGCCAATTCTTGGAGCTCCAAGAAACCAGGTTCCTTCCTAGAAAAACTCCATAGCCGCTAGTAGACCTTCTGTAATCTGGATTGCCTGCCCAATCTGAGTCGCAGTAGGTGTGTAATTGTAGAGGAGATGGTGCATAGAAGAGGCCATGGTTTACAGTGCCCTTTAAGTAGTGAAGAACTCGCTTCATAGCCTGCCAGTGTGGAGTTCTTGGCTGGTGCATATACTGACATAGCTGGTTAACAGAATAAGAAATATCGAGACATGTTATTGTGCAGTATTGGAGTGTCCCAATAATTTGTCTATAAGTAGAAGGATCATATATTTGTTCTCCTTCTATACTAGACAGTTTGGTACTTGCCACCGTAGGTGATGCAAGTGGCTTGGCACCAGCCATTTTAGTTCGGTCTAAGAGATCACAAACGTACTTTGTTTGACGTAAATGCAGACCTAGTGACACATCGTCTCACCTCTACCATTCCGAGAAGAAGGAATACATGAGCACGAAGATTAGTATATAATGGAATTAAGAGATTTAGAGGAGCAGATAAATATGTATTATGACCCACTTGGAGAAGAACTCATGTACTTTACCCAAGACGAAGTTTCTAAAAATGACGAGGTTGATTCAACCCAGTTGACTCCCCAACCAATGTAGAACCTTAGCTTCTCTAGTAAGATGTATCCTTATAAGCATATATATATATATATATATATATATATGTATTGATTTATTGTAACACCCAGGCTGAGCACCAAGCCCAAACTAACCGTAGGTCCGATAATTTTTTTAATTTTTTAATTTTATCTTTATTTTGGGTTAATACATAAGAAAAACTCATTTGAGATTTAACGAATAGTTTTAGAGTAGGCCACGGGCCGCAAAATTTATTTCAACAATATATAAATTTTTATTGGGCTTGATCATTAGTTAAAGTTATCTAAGGGACCAAGTGGGATATCTCTATTTTCGAATTAGCCCAAAACATTTACGAGACGAGATTTAGTTAGTTTAGAATTTGAGTTGAGGCTCATTAGTATTTATTAATACTCGATTGAGAAAATTTACAGACAAATCAAAGAGATTTTTGGATTGATCTAACCGGCCTAATTTATTAACTCATACATATCCAAGACGTGGGCCATAGATTTTGAAATGGACCCAAGAAGTCCAAGCCCGTGGGAACCAAGGATCAGACTCCATGCCATGCACATCTCCACGCTCATGCACGTCTCTCCCACTTCACACACACACCCTTCACGTAAATTATCTGTAACCTAAGCTAGAGTTGCTGCCGCTTGAGTTGTAGTGAAGCAACACCACCATGTAACTATCACTAGCCCGCTGCCCAGCTCTTTGCAAAAACTGCAACCACCAAGCCACTGTCCAACTTCAGTGCACCACCCACGGCTAACAGAAGACGAGCACCACCCATGGCAAGAAAACTTCATCGAGAGCCAAAAATGCCGAAGTCCAAACTCTAGCCCAGTTGCACCGCAGCCTCTGCCTTGCACCATCGTAGACCCATGCCACCCCAGCACCACCCAACACAACCCCGTAAGCCTCCACGCATGACCTGCACCTCAACACTTCTCCCATGTTTCCCTCAGCAAAAATAAAGTGCGCGTTCCACACCATGAGACACAAACTAGCCACCCCACACTACCAGCCTCCTCCATGTCATCGCCACCTGCATAGAAAGCATCGTCGGGAGCACCACGCCACCCAAGTCTGTCATTATCCTCTCGATAAGCCACCCTCGAACTCACCCACTTTCCCTCTCCATCTTCCTCTCTTTCTCCCACCACGTTCTCTCTCTCTCTCTCTCTCTCTCTCTCTCTCAGTGCCCAATTGCCACACTTACCATTGTCGACCACCACCCAGCACGCTGTTTGTCACGCCTCTCCTTCTCTTCCGGTGAGTAGGGACTCCCCTCTGTCGCACAGTTTTGGTCTGGAAGCTTGTATAATCTCATATTTCTTTCTGTTTCCATGCCTTTCTCGAAAAGCCCATGCATGTTTATGTTTTATTTCCCAAAACGGCCCTGTCATTAGGATGGTTCCATATTGGGCATGCTTTTATTAAACCGACTTTGTGTGGGCTTTGTTTGAAGTATAAGTAATTATATAGAAATATGTATGGATTCAAGTTAAATTATTAAGTATTTTACAACTAATTCCATTAGTAAATAATAAGATTTTATTTTTGTTTTAAATACTTTAAAAATGATTTAAGTCTATCTTACTAAATGAGTTTTTGTTGTTTACAGTATTTGAATTTGATATAATTATTTTATTAAGTTGTAAATTTTAAGTGTAGATAGGCTATTATAGAATTTAACTAATATTAATATGCATTTTTAGAAATAATTTAGAGTTTAACAGTTAGAGAAATTAAGTGGATATTGAGGATTTTGGGAAGTGATGATATTTTAGGGTTTCGAGAAATTTAGATTTTTAGGAAAATAGGTTACCTAGCATTTCAGGTTTAAGTATTGAAAAAGATGTTGATTTCGGATATTTATGGAAATTTCGTGGCAATCTTATAGGTGACGAGTAATTTTCATTCATCACTGTTGTCAAGAAATTCATAAAGTTAAGAAGTCCAAGTAAGCGAAATTTCTATGCTAGACTTTACATAAAAGAAAATGAACTGAGGTTGGTTTATAAAAATATGCATGATATGTTTTTGGAAAGAAATGTGGAAATAACCTCAGTTATTTGTTCTGCATTACTCATGAGATGTGTATGAAAGATAAAAGTATTTTTGTCATGACTGGTGTAGACATGAGTTAATGTTGTGCATTCTGTTTTCTGAACTGAGAAAAAGGAGTGAATATGAAAATTTGATAATTTTTGCATGTGATGAGAAAATTGACTGTATCTGTTTTTTTTTTTTTTTCAAGATGTGAAATGATCTGAATTTGTTCAGTACTATGTTTTGATGTGTTGTGGCATTTGAAAACCTTGGCATGATTTTCTGAAAATGTATTCTAATTAAATTCTAATTACTTCTGTTTTGTTCCAATAGGACCCCACCACGGGTGATAATAATGGTATACGGCCTAGTCACGGGTGATAATAGTGACATACGACCCAGTCACTGGTGATAATAGTGGCATACGACCCTTCCACGAGTTATAATTGTGATTTATAACCCTATCATGGGGGATTAAACATGGCATAAGGCCCAATCACAGGTGATAATAGTGGCATATTGCCCTTCCACGGGTTATAATTGTGGTTTATAACTCTACCACGGGGGTTAAAATGGAATACGACACAATCACGGGTGATAATGGTGGCATACGACCCTTCCATGGGTTATAATTATGGTTTATCATCCTACCACGGAGGTTAAACACATGGTATCTATCCCGATATGATGCTCGGATATGATAAAAATGAGGTCTCAGATTTTGATATGCCAAAGGATTTTTGAATAAGAATGTTTTCTGAAAGTTTCGCTCTGATATTTTTTATAACATGTTTTGATTTTACATTCTGAAAGCAAATGTTTCTGATTTTGCGTTCTGAAAGTAAATATTTTGTCCTGCATTCTGAATTTTGAAAATGATCATGTTTCCGTACTAGTATATGTTCTTTGCTTATTGAGTTGTTGATAACTCACCCCTTATCTTCACAATATTTTTAAGATAATTTTGATGCATTAGCTGAAAGTCAAGAGTAGGAAGTGTTAGTAAGGTTTGATAATCGTAGTTGAATAAGTGCCAAATGGGTACAAGTATTTATTGGAGCTTCTTATTTAATAGGTTTATGATTTTATGTTGTTTTCTTACTTTGAGTTATGGATATTTTCGAGACTTTGTGGAGTTTTTAATTTATTTCATTGAGGTAGTTATTTGGTCTTGGTGAAGGAACATATATATTTGGGTTGAATAAATGAATTTGTATTTTATGGAGAATTTGGAGTATATAAATATGTTATGGGAGATGGTTTTGGGTTACAAGAGATAACTCTCCAGACCTTTGGAAACATGACGTTATAGTTGGTATAAGAGACAGGTTTGAGATTCTGGATACTATAATAAGGAGTTTGATGAAATTTGAGGTTTGAGATTTTGCAGACTCTCTTTGTTGAGTTTTGGAGATCTGTGGTTTAAAATTTTGTAGATTTTAAGAAATGATTTTCTTGACCTATGGGATTTTAGTTCCGTTAGGCTTATTTTGTGGACTATATGAAATAATCTTTATAAGATTTAAGGTCTAAATTTTTGAAGGTGTATATAAGCTTAATCGAAAGCCAGGTTTGAGGTTATGCAGACATTAGGATATGAAGTTTTGGACTTCGACAGACTTTAGGAAAAAATTTCAAATTTGATGTTTAGAAATCTGCTGATGGAAGAGCCGATTCTTCTGATAATTGAGGTCTTAGAATCTATAGGTATTAAGGACTATGTTTTATGAACTTTGAGGTTTTAGATTCAATAGATGTTAAGAATTGAACTCATAACTTTTGAGATTTAGATTCTAAATATGTATGTTAAGTTTAAGGCGATATTAAGTGTGAGGACCAAGATTTTCTAGGCTTTTTGTGTATTTTATTTAAATTATTAGATAAGCCAAGAGAGGTGGAGTAATCCAATTAGAATTGGATTAGACTAGAAAAGGGCCCAAGCCCATGAGTGTTTCAGCCTTTATAGGAAATTAGGGTTGAATCCCAATGGAACTAGGGCTCACGCCCAACTCAAGTTCTTGCACGCCAGTTGTCATCCAATGGAGCTTAAGCCTTGGACTTGATGAATCTAGATGGAATTGAGGGAAGATGGTGAGAAGGATCTTGGGTTTTGGCCTTGCATGCCTACCATAGAAGATCACCCACCTTCTTGCCATGTATCATGCATGCAAGAAGACTTGCTTGTAGGAAGAAGGTTTGTGACACTTGTAATTATGAAAGAGAGATTCTAGAAGAATAATGATAAGGTTATGGAAAAGTGGAACCTAGGGAAGGCCAAGAGGCCTTGCATGGCAACCATGGGAAAAGGAAAATAAAATATTCTTGCTTTTTGTCATGTGTCAAGCATGCAAAAAGGAAAGAAAGGATGTTGCCTTGGGAAGGGGCAAGATCCACATGAAAAGGGAGAGCCACATGCCTAGGGTTTCTAGAAGAAATCTTGGTGGGAAACCTTGAGATGGACGGCTAGGGCAAGGGAGTTTGTTCATTTTTGCCGCCAACCATGATCAATCACATGCTTGTCCAAAAGTTTGGTGAAAGGATATCTTCTTGGGAAAAGATAGAGGTTTTGACAACCACTATGCACACACACACACTCCTCACATGCCACTTGGCACACATGTAAGAGATTGGGGAAGCTTTTTAGCTTGACAAAGACCATGTAGCCACAAGGTTCATTGAACTAAGACATGAGGTGAAAGGGTAAAATGGGAAGGAGGTTTCGGTTTTGAGGAAGGAGGCACCACTTGTCCAGAAAGATCTTATTGTGTTTCCAACACAATCAAATGATAAGGAAGTAGGAAGAGGCCTTAGGGTGGGACGCCATGTAGCATCCATGCAATGAGCCTTGGCTTGTGCAAGAAGCTTGTCTATAAAAGGGAGAGGAGCCAAAAACCCTAAGTTTTTTAGTCATTTGGTGAATTTCTCTTGAAGTATTCAGTCACCACCTTTCTCTCAAACTTTCCACCATTTTCAAACTTTCCACCATTTTCTTCTCCTCCAAATACTCTCTATATTATTCTTTTCTCACCCAAACATTATTTGGAGGGTAGGCAAAGCTAGAAGATACTTCCAAGAGGAGAGTCATAGAAGGTACGAAGCCGAAATCTCCCTTCCATTACACACACACACACACGACATTAAGAGATGAAGTTTCGGTTTTTAGTGAGTTCATCAAGAGCTCATGCTCACACACACACATTTGAGCTAGAAGAAGTCAGCTCATGTTTTTAGGAGTTTTCCACATGAATTCACGCCTATATGCATACGGCTATATTAGGGTTTTTCTTCAAGGAAGGTGGACTCAACACTACTTGCTTGTAAGCATGATATTTCGAAGAGAGAGAGGGTCATGGCCTTAGTGTTTGTTTGTGATAAGGTTTAGTTTATGTAAGATTTGGACTTGTGGGAATGGAGGTCCGAATATTAGGAGTCTTTTTCTTAGTATTTGTTTGTTCAGCTTGCTCGTTATCTATTGTGGAGTTTTGTAAGTAAACCTCTAACTTGTACTTGGATATTTTATGTATATGCCACGTGAACTTGTTGGTTGTTTGGTTTTATGTGAATGTTTGTGATATTGATGTTTCTTCCATGTGATATAATCTCTTCTTAGCATGACTATCTAATGTATGAATAGAATGGCCTGTGGAATTTATTCATGATATGAAAATGGAATAAAAAGCCATCTTAGGGTTCGGATTGCATAATGTTTGACTTATATGAATGTTTGCTACTTGATCAAATCTTGTATGGGATTAAGTTCATGAAAATGCTTGTCTTTTATAAACATGATCACTAGCATGTTGCAGCCACCCATGAAGGTTCATTGTTAAAACTTTATCAAACACATTAGAAGATTTTAAGTTCATTAAAAGTTGATTGGAATGTATATTTTTAAACTTAAAGGTCTCGACTATTACTATGGATGAGGTATGTTCATTTTGTGATTGATGTTTAATGAGCTAAGACAGATTCTTGGATGTGCTAAGTTTGTATGTTTCGACCATTACATAGAAAGTATTGAATATTTATTTCATGTTTGGTATTCAATGCCTTAGAGCTTTTATAAAGGAACATGGTCGCATGTTCTAATATTTTCAAACCATAATGCAAAATGTACAAGGATTTGCATGTTTGTGTATCATATGTCTATGATGAAGCTTTTGGCATTTGCATGTCTCATGAAAGTTCTAAGTTTCCACAGTTCAGGTCACATGCATTGGGATTGTGAAAATCTTTGAAATGAAAAATAGTCTTTTTAAAGGTTTTGTCATGACCCCAAGGGCTAGGACAGGGAAATGTCCTAGTGGAACTCCCCTGTCCACTCAGAAGTGACTAAAATGGAGTGGTAACCCCTAAGTTGATGAAGTACAGTCGACGAACCTTGAATGGTTCCTAAAAGAAAAGGATACCAAAACGGGGTTATACCTAAAGCTAATAGGTGCCCTATGGGAAGGCAAAAAGCGAACTGCCGTAATATGAAAGATTAAAAGTAAGACGTAGTCACTTTGGTCAAAGTGGCCAATGGTTGATGTGGTAACTAACATGAGGAACACACGGTGCATTGGGGAGCCATAAGGTATCCATTTATATGTTAAAAGTTAAGAAATACCTCGAGCACAAAGTTATGTTATATGAATAAGAATTTAGCTCACAAGTATGTTAATGAATAAGTATGAAAATGAAGAAAAAACATTTTATGAAAGAAAAGGATTATGAAAGTTATGATGTGCACGATGTCTTCTTGAAAAGTCAAATGCATAAATAAAGTCTCATGTTGATGCATTCATTGTTAAGTTTGCTTACAAATGCTTACGATATATGTTACATGTTATTTGTCTACCTACTGAGATTTCTCGAAATCTCATTGTTGTAATTTTCACTATCATTCCCCTACTCATAATGGTAGAAGTTGTGACAAGAACTCAAGAGGACACTAACGGGGGAAACGCAAGAGATTAGTTTCCCAGAAGCCTAAGGAGTCTCCATAGAGACGCGAGGTCTTAGGAGTCATCTCTTTTAGAAAGGTTGGAACTTGCAAACCAATTCATTACGAAGGTGTTGCAGCTTTTTGACCAACTAAGGAGGATTCGGAACCAAGACAAGGCCGGATCGGCCTTATTAAAAGACTTATGTTATGGGACCACTTTTGGGATATGACTTATTTTGATAACTTGATATATTGGTCCTGATGGGCACCAACATAGACCTAGTCTTAAAGATCATTTAGAAGTTCCAGATGGGCTAATTACAAGGTCAAGAGCCAAGAAAATCAATGAGGCAATGCAATAATTGATGCAATCCACTTGAGACGAGTTTAGCAAGAGCCCAACATTGAAGATAGCTTGAAGGATGAAGATCCAGTTTTGATTCATTTGATAAGCTATGGAAGAGGGCAACAACATGACTTAAAGGCTTTGGGCACTTGAAGACTTTCAACTTGTTTAATTCATTTAAATGACTTATTTTATTAGTTTAGAATAATTGGGTTTATTATGGGAATGACTTAAGGGGGCCCTACGCAAGGGCATGTTGGAAAAGTTATTATTTTTTTGAGTTATTGTTAAGGTTTTCTCAATTAAGAGTGAAATACGAGTGGAGTGTCATTATTCAAGTGTAAACACGTGAGGAAGTGTGTGAGGTTTTCCACTAATATTCTTTTTAAGCAGCACATTACAATATCTCATAGGAGTGACTCATCACCAAAGGAGATGGCAGATAACTCATCATTTGTGTTGCAAGCCATGCCACAACAGTTTGAGCAGTTGAACTTGGTGTTGGGTGAAGTGAGGGATATGATGGATCATCAAGAAGCGGTAATTAGAAATCTACAGGACAGGAGAAATAGGAGGCAACGTGAGTCTAGTGTTGAAAATGGGTATGAGAATGAAGAGTATGGTGATTCTCTTGTTACCAGGCGTGCACTCAATACACAAATTAAGATGAAAGATACAGAGCAGCAGAGTGAAAATATTTTTCATACTAAATGCCACATCAACAACAAGGTATGTAGTATGATCATTAATTTAAGAAATTGTATTAATTTGGCTAGCACTACTTTAGTGGAGAAATTGAATTTACCTACCTTGAAACACCCTAGACCATACAAGTTACAGTGGTTGAGTAATTGTGGGGAGGTTAGGGTAAATAAACAAGTACTAGTTTCTTTTTCAACTGGGAAATACCTGGATATGGTGCTTTGTGATGTAGTGCCTATGCATTCTGGCCATATTTTGTTGGGGAAGCCATGCCAGTTTGATAGGAAAGTGATCCATGATGGGTTAAGGAACATGTACAGTTTTGAAAGGTATGGAAACAATCAAACTTGCTCCTTTAACTCCAACACATGTCCATAGGGACCAACTGAAACTGAAAAGTGGGGATGAGAATGAGAAAAAAAGAAATAGTGAGGCCGAAAATGGGAGAGAGAGAAAAATGAGAGATAAAAAAGATGAGGGTGGGGCTGAAACCAGAAGAAAAAGTGAGAACAAGTTGAAAAATAATTGTGATTCCAAAAGTTCAAAAAAATAGGAGAGTAAAAGAAAAAAAATGGTGAAAAGGGAAAAGAGAGTGAGAAAAAAAGAGAATGAGGCCAAAACATCAAGAAAAAATGAGAGTGAAAAAAAAATAAAGAGGTGGCTAAGAGTCAAGAAAAAAGAGTTGAGCCACGAGACGAAAAAGAAAGAGATTGCAAAGAAAAACAGAAAAACAAAAGTGATTTTGTATGCTAAGGCATTCTTTTATACTAACGAATTTAATGACTCTTTGCCTAGTGTTGTTGTTTCTTTATTGCAAGGATATGAGGTCAAGATTCCTAGCGGTGTGTTTAATATATTGCCACCTATTAGAGAGATAGAGCATTACATTGATTTTGTGCCAGGTGTGACAATCCCTATCCAACCTTTCTTTCAAAAACATGAGTCCTCGTCGCACTTGAAGGGACAAGGTAAGTTTAATAGAATGCATGCCAAGTGGGTGCAATTCATTAAGACCTTTCCTCATGTAATCATGTACACACAAGGTAAGGAAAATTTTATAGTTGATGCTCTAGCAAGAAGGTATGTCCTTGTCATCATTTTAGATGCAAAGTTATTGAGACTTGAATATGATAAGAAATTGTATGTTAATGATGATGGCTTGGCTAGTGTTATGGAGTACATGAGAATGAATCATTTGGTCAGTTCTATAGACTAGATTGGTATTTGTTTAAAGAGAATAGACTTTGTGAGCCTACTAGTCTTATGCGTGAGTTCCTTGTGCATGGATTTGATTTGATGAATCAGTTTGGTGTAAAGAATATTTTAGATGTGTTACATGAACGTTTGTGGGAATATCATTTGCCATTCATTGACATGTTGCATGAACGTTTGTGGAAGTATCATTTGTCATTCATTAACATGGTGCATGAACGTTTATGGGAGTATTGCTTGCCATTCATTGACTTTGCATATAATTGGAGTGGTCATTTTGGTGTAAGGAATGCTTTAGGTGTGTTTCATGAACGTTTGTAGGAGTATCAATTGCCATATATTGACTTGTTGCATGAACATTTGCAGGAGTATCATTTGCATTTCATTGTGTTTGCATATAATTGGAGCAGTCATTTTGGTGTAAGGAAGACTTTAGATGTGTTTCATGAACATTTGTAGGAGTATTGTTTGTCATTCATTGAGTTTACATATAATTAGAGTGTTCATGCTACCACTCAATTTTCACCTTTTAGAATTGTTTATAGACTTAATCCATTTACTCCTTTAGATTTAATGTCTTTACCAGTTGATGACAAGAGTAGCTTGGATGGATTTCTTCAAATTCTTGAACAAATTAATGATAATGCATATCAAGTGGATCTTCCAGATAAGTATCATATTTCTGTTATTTTCAATGTTACTAACATTTTTCCCTTTGTTCCAGGTGGAGATTTGAGGTCGAATCATTTTGAGGAAAGGGGGAATGATGTGCGCCAACATGGACCTAGTCTTAAGGATCCTTTGCAAGTTTCAAATGGGCCAATTACAAGGTCAAGAGGCAAGAAGATCAAGGAGGCAATGCAAGAATTGATGCAATCCACTTGAGACGAGTTTAGCAAGAGCCCAACATTCAAGATGAGCTTGAATGATGAAGATCTGGTTTTGATTCATTTGATAAGCTATGGAAGAGGGCAACAACATGACTTAAAGGCTTTGGGCACTTGAAAGCTTTCAACTTGTTTAATTCATTTAAATGACTTATTTTATTAGTTTAGAATAATTGGGTTTATTATAGGAATGACTTAAGGAGAGCTATGCAAGGACATGTTGGGAAAGTTATTATTTTATTGAACTAAGATTAGGGTTTTACTGTAGCGAGTACTGTAGCTGCATAGTAGATTCAGCACTATTCACACAAGGAGCATTTTATTGAACTTGGGTTAGGGTTTTACTGTAGTGTGTATTGTAGATGCACTGTAGATGTGGCACTATTCACACAAGGGGCACTTTTGGAAGATGGAGATTTATTTTGGCTAGGGTTTTAATCAGGTTTTGCTTTAAATACTCTTTGTAGCCTAATTTTAAGAAGTTTATGAAATTTAATAAATTTATTCATTGTAAATTGAGTTTATCTCCTCTTGTTCTTGAATGAACTTTTATACTTATCAAAGGCAAATCACAACATTTGTGGCGTTTCTCCTTGTAATATGGGTTCTTTAGACAGGTTCTTCAATGGGTCTAGATTTTAATATAATCTAGGTTCTTAAAACGAATTCTCATCGTGTCTAGATTCTTCATCCATTGACTTGATTTTGACTTTCTTGGGTGAGTTTTCAAATTAATTGTGGGTTCAAGGGATTCCATTCCCACGGGTTTTTTTTTTTTTCTTTTCTTTTCTTGTATTTTCACCGACTGATTTGATCAAAATAAAAATAAAAATAAATAAAAAAAAAAAAAAGCAATTGAGAAAACTCTAACAATAACTCAAAAAACCCTAGGATAAGTGTGATATACGGTAACCCCTAGAGCAAGAGATTTCAGCCAACACAAACCCTAGAACAATGAAATTTGGCAGCCCTAAGAACAGTGAAGAAATTCAGCAGCCACCTCTGTTTTGTTTTGTTTTTGTTTTTTTTTTTTTTTTTTTTTTTGCAACCCTAGAACAATGAAGCCCTAGAATTAAATTTAAAGATACAAGAATTAAAAGATAAAATCAGACTTGATTGGAAACCTGGCTCTGATATCAAATGATATGAACTCGTGGGAATGAAATCCCTTGAACCTACAATCAATTTGAAAACTCACTCAAGAAAGCCAAAATCAAATCAATGGATGGAGAATCTAGACCCGATGAGAACTCATTTAAAGAACATAGATTATATTAAAATCTAGACCCATTGAAGAACCTATCTCAAGAACCCAAATTACAAAGAGGAACGCCACAAAGGTTGTGATTTGCCTTTGATAAGTTCAAAAGTTCATTCAAGAACAAGAGGAGATAAACTCAACTCACAATGAATAAATTCATCAAATTTCATAAACTTCTTAAAATGAGACTACAAAGAGTATTTAAAGCAAAATCTAATTAAAACCCTAGCCAAAATAAATCTCCATCTTCCAAAAATGCCCCTTGTGTGAATAGTGCCGCATCTACAGTGCGGCTACAGTACACGCAACAGTAAAACCCTAACCCTAGTTCAATAAAATAATAACTTTTCCAACATGCCCTTGCATAGGCCCCCCTTAAGTCCTTCCCATAATAAACCCAATTATTCTAAACTAATAAAATAAGTCATTTAAATGAATTAAACATGTTGAAAGCCTTCAAGTGCCCAAAACCTTTAAGTCATGTTGTTGCCCTCTTCCATAGCTTATCAAATGAATCAAAACTAGATCTTCATCATTCAAGCTCATCTTGAATGTTGGGCTCTTGCTAAACGCGTCCCAAGTGGATTGCATCAATTCTTGCATTGCCTCTTTGATCTTCTTGGCTCTTGACTGCATTGCCTCCTTGATTTTCTTGGCTCTTGACCTTGTAATTGGCCCATCTGGAACTTGTAAATGATCTTTAAGACTAAGTCCATGTTCATACCCATCAGGTCCCGTATTTTGGGAGTTTCTCTTGGGAATACTTAACTTTTGATGACTATGAAATTTGAAACATTGGGATTTTATGTGCTTCGGTACCATGATTATTGTTCTATTATTTGACCTAAGTTGACTTTCTGATGCGATATATTGCATATTACTAGTTATCATTAGGTGCATTGCATCGTATCTGTCATGTACGATGGGTATATAACCTTGTGTTACATGTCTTGACGCTTCAGCTTTCTTCGAATCCCAAGTGGGGGCTGAAGGCGTCATAGAAGCAGTGACATACGAAGAGCCAGAAAGTTTCATAGTGGCATCATAAAAAATCTTCAAAACTTTTACCATTACTATAACTCTCACCCAATCACTAAAGTTTGGGGGACTCGAGCTCACACTACGACAATAGCAAGAAAAATAATCATCATCATTCTCCAATCGTAAAAATAACTTTTGAAATGTTTCTACTACTCCTAGCATGAGATAAGTGGAGTTCTATCTGGCGGGAAAATCAAGGCACACCAATTTTAAACAGCTAATTTTCTCATTCTCTATACATTTTTTGAGTTTTTCCATTCTTGCTGGAAAGGATCTAAGATACTTGACCGCATTACGCACCCTTGTGATTGAATCATCACAATCTTTTAACCCATCATTCACAATGAGGTTCATAATATGGGCGCAACACCTTCTGTGAATATATTTCCCCTCCAACAAATGATCTCTCACAAACCTTTTTAAATAATCGATGGTAACATCGTTTGAGGAAGCATTGTCAATTGTAACAGTCAAAATCTTGTCAATACCCCAATCCTGTAGACATGACTCTACATGCTTTCCAATAGTGTCTCCTTTGTGATTAGGAATCAAACAAAAGTTTATATTTTTTTTTTTTTTTTTGTAATTTAAATTCATAGTCAATAAAGTGTGTAATAAGACACATAATTTAAGTTCTGAATAGATGTCCAAGTGTCATACTTAAACAAACCTGTCCAACTACCTTAAATACTTTCCTCAACTTCTCATTCTCCTTTTAAAATAGTTTAATACAGCCTCTCACTGCAGTGGTTTGAGATGGCATTTGGAAATTTGGTTCAGTGATCAGCATACCTTTCTATATCCTTGGGCTTCCACTACCCTAAACAGAACTCATCACAAATTATCATTTTTGCAATTTCCATTCATACCTGTTCTGAATCAAACTTATGTGTAGTTTCCATGCCACTCAAATCATTATCTCCCTCATTAACACTGACATGATGCAACATACTTGATGTACCTTATTTTTTTAGGTGACAGGAATAAGTCTTGTGGCAGTAATTACACCCCGCTTTTGCATTACTTAATGAACATCCATCTTTTTTTCTTAAGTGTTCCCATACCATTGAGGGGTCCTTACTTGTCTTCCCTTTGGGACGGAGACTGGTGTTACTACTACTGAACAAGTTAATGTTTGAAGTCAAAGGAGTAGTAACCTCATCATAACTTCTGAAGAAATCCAACTATAAACTAACATATAATTATCATATTAAAACATGAGAAAATATAAAAATTCGGCAACACCTACCAATAAGATTTCAACAAATGGATAGGACATGTGCATGAGTTATCTAAAATTACATGCATACCTAATGAATTAAGAACTGATTATGGGATAGAGAATACAATACACATACATAATTCAGGTTTATGCTTAAAGTTTGGAACAAGTAGATTCCAATGCACGCATGTGTGGACATTTGAACATGCTTCAAAAGGATGTGAAGAGGTAAAAGAGACTTACTTGCTAGGGTAATAATTAGATTCTAAGTTTTTTGTTTTGTGTGTGTGTATGGGTATCTCCACAGCAATGTTACCCCAACTCGTAATTTATACATAGTTTACTTCTTCAAGAAAGCTTACAATATTGTAGGAATGAAATTTAGAGAAATTGTCTGAAGTAATTTGTTTCTTTCTTTCTAACTTGACAGTTGTTAGGAGAAGTAAATTTAGCAAACCATAATACCCAAAATTAGACTTTGTACTACTTACATGTAAATTGTAATGGCCCGCTAGAAATTCAATGCATGAATTTATTTAGGTTTTAGAAATCTCATGAAAATTTGAAAGTTTTTACAAATCAACCAATCCTATAGGTTTTAGTCTATCAACATAGTCAGTCTTACTACTCATTATGATGCCAGAAACACGATTTTATTTATTTAAGATGCTTTGGAGTGTGAGAATGAGAAACAGTCTGTGCCATTACACTCAATTGAATATTTAGGATTTTATAGAGCAATAAAAAGATTTTTATTTTCTGGAAAACAACTATTCAAAAATGCATTTTGAATTGTTTGAAGCACTTAGGTGTTGAATTCTACGAAATGAATTACTCTACTAGTTTCATATTAATATTTAGGATTTATGGTGCAAAGTTATTTTCACCATTTTTGAAGTGAATAGTGACTCCAGTCTAAGAGCCATGTGGCACTCAGTTCAGTGTTTGCAAGATCATAGTGTGGAATGTCCAAAGTAGGTTAGAAAAATTTAATTTGGAAACTTGACAAACTCTTAACCACACTTGGTGAATAGTATTTGACACTTAGCACCAAGAGGAACCATGAGATGGAAATGTGAAGGAAAATCAAGCTTGGTTATCATGCCACCTATGCAAATACTATTTCATCCAACCATTCAATTTGTGCCAAACCAAAGAGGATTTCAACCCTAATTTAATCACTTGATTAATTCACTTACACATGCTATTAACCACTCAAATCGATGTCATTACATCCTTATTTATTCTTTTATATCTTGGTAATTTCATTGGGCAAAACAAAATTGGATTTGGGCTTGTTAGAAACTCAAAACCCCAACTAAACACCATTGAAACCCCAAATGATGGCCCATTCGGTTAAGATCCATTAAGGCCCAAGAAATTTCACCATGAAGGCAAGGCTTATGGAGGAAGTTTCCCCTTTACCTGCCCAAGTCAGCCCCAAATAGTGGTTGATGGGAAGGCCAAAAGCCACCTCACCACCACCCATCACATGGAAGCTTCCTTGGCTGAAAACCATGGGCTGTATGGCACATGGTTTTCACCACTTTTGACAAACCAACCTCCCAATAAAATTGACTTACCTTGGCCACTAAGCCAGCTACTTCTGCTATTTAAGCTGTCCACAGCTTGCCTGTCACCATTTGATCACTTTTCATTCACTTTCTTGGAGATAAATCCAAAGGAACTCTCTAATAGCTTTTCTAGCCTTTCTTGCTCAAACTTTACGAAACTCTTGTAAGTGGATTCTCACAAAGTTCTCTTGACATAAGTTGTTCTATTTGAGTCTAGTTTCTTTTGGAATATTTTGTATAAATTTTCACAGACATTTGAGTGGTAAAACAATGGTTTAAGCATGAAGAGGTCATTTTGGGCTATAGTTTTGGGCAGTGTGTGATATTTTGATATTTTTTGTTAAGTTCTTGGCAAGGTCTTGGTATGATTTTTTGTGGTTTATAGTTAACATGCTAATATATAAGTTTGATGAAGACTAGTTGCATGTTATAAGTTTCTTATAAGAGTTTTGCATAGATCTAGAAAGTTGGAAACTAGGAGTATGAAAATAGTTGTGAAAGCATGATCCACTGGCTTTGGTATTCACATAGGATACTCCTAGGACTTTGATCTCTATGTTAGAATGTTGTTTGTAAGATTTATGGTGTTGATATTGAAGATATGAATTTTTATGCATCCAAAGCTCCAGTTGGGTCTTATGTGTGAGCTCACAGATGGATCTATATTTTTTATGAAATGTTTACCATGTGATCATAGGTTTGATCTTAGATCTGTTTTAGAACTTGAATATGAACCATATGATGTTATTTATTGATGATTTACTTCATGAAAGTTTAGAATCTAATGGTTTGATCACAACCAAATCTCATAGTGCTCAGGTTTGGAGAATACGTCATTATAATTTCGAATCTAATGCCATGTCCTTATAAGCATCGATCATGAAGATTTGTCACGTGACACGATTATCATGTCATGAATCATAAGAGTCAGTCATGAAATATTTTTTAGTCAAGCATGAAACATTTATCAATTAGTTTATACTACGGTCAATGAGTATATGATCTGCCTGGTACTGCAGTCAAGGCATACACGTTGCCTAGTACTATGGTGAAAGAGTAGAGTCTACCGTAATACAAAAATGATGCTCATAGTGAAGGCGTAGGAGCTACCTGAGTACTCATGTCTCTTAACCAAAATGCACAATTTCAGTTACATGAGCAATATTCCCAAGTTCAGTTGATGTCTAGTTTCATACTTTCATGTCATGTTTATTTTCATGTCAGTTTACTTCATGTCAATTAAGTTCACGTCAGTTTTAGTTCATGTTAGCTTAGTCAATGTCATTTCAAGTTATGTCAGCACATGTCATGTTATTTACCAAGTTATATCACGCTCATTCATGTTCAAGTTAGCATTTATGTTATTTTACTGTCATACATGCATATGTAAACTATTAGTTTAAGTTACTTGTTAACTTCCTAAGATTTGTAATAAAATCTCACTTAGTAGTCTCAACTACCATCCCCTCCAGAATGGTAGACAATGTGTCAGAATCTGGAAAACCCATGCATGGGAGATTTGGATGAGATCGAATAGAATATGGAGCACGAAACAAGGAGTTGATGGATTCTATCCCCCTATTTTCTGGACGTCAGTTGGATATCATAGTTGAGCTTCATGAGTGGCTTAGCAATTTAGCACAATAGTTTTCATTTTCCAGACTGTTGTTATAGAGTGTTATCTCCAATACTCCTTCTGTTACAATCATGTTAGACAAGTATTGTAACTTTTTGGATATTAGTTATCACGTGAATTTTATGAAGCATTCTTATATTTTTGGATATATTACTTCTGGTACATACTATTTCTGAAAGGAAAAAATATATATACTGCAAATATTGCATATTGTCAGATGCATGATAGGTCCATTGCATCCTTAATTGTCATGAAAACCACGAAACATTTTACAAATCAACCAATCACGTAAATTTTAGTCTGTCAGTAGAGTCAGTCATACTACTCACTATGATGCCAGAAATGTGATTTTTTTTTATTTGAGGTACTTATGATTTAAGGGCACAATAAAATGATTTTCATTTTCTAGACAACAAATGTTCGAAAACACGTTTTGAATTGTTTGAGGCACTTAGGAGTTGAATTTCACAAAATAAAGTACACTTTAAATTTCATATGAATATTTATGATTTTATGGTGCAAAGTTATTTCACCATTTTCAAAGTGAATACTGACTCCAGTGTAAGTGCCATGTGGCACTCGGTCCATTGCTTTCAAGATCACAGTGTGAAATGTCCAAATTAGGTTAGAGAAGTTTTATTTAGACACTTGGCAAGATCTTAGCCACACTTGGCGAATAATATTGGACACTTGGCAACAAGAGGAATCATGAGATAGAAATGTGAAGGAAAATCAAGCTTTGTGATCATGCCTCCTATGCCAAACACTATTCCATCCAATTTGTGCCAAATCAAAGAGGGTTTCAACCCTAGTGAAACGACAAATACTTGGAATCCAATTAAAATCCCAAAACCTTGGTGAAAACTAAAACCCTAAATAGTTTCCCCAAACCCCAAATGTTTGACTCAAAACCCTAAGTGTGATCGATTGTAGCTTAGTGTTTAATCACTTGATTATATAACTTCCATACTATTAACAACTCAAATTCATGTCCTTACATCCTTATTTATTTTTTTATATATTGGTAACTTCATTAGGTCAAGAAAAATCAGATTTGGACCTGTTAAAAACCCAAACCCCAATCAAACCCCATTGAAACCTCAAATGATGGCCCATTAGGTTAAGGCCCACAAAACTACACCACCAAGACAAAGTTTGTGGAGGAAGTTTCCCCCTACCATGATTATCCTTTACCTGCGCAAGTTAGCCCCAAATAGTGGTCGATGGGAAGGCCAAAATCCACCACACCATGACCCTTCACATGGAGGCTTCCTTAGCTAAAAACCATGGGTTGTATGGCATATGGTTTTCACCACTTTTGGCTGACCAACCTCCCATAAAATTGACTTAGGCCTTGTTTGGTTACACAGATGAGATGAGATGAGAATAAAGTTGAATAAATATTATTATAATATAATTTTTTAATATAACTTTTGGTTTGGTATTTGAAAAAGTTTAATTATTTATTATATTTTGTGTGAGAGTTTGCCAAAGTTGTAATGATTAGATGAGATGAAAAGAGATGAGCTAGTTTGTATAACAAAATGAGGCATTAGCTTGGCCGCTAAGCCAGTCCCTTCTCCTATATAAGTCGTCCATAGCTTGCCCTTTACCATTTGATCAATTTCCATGCACTTTGTTGGAGAGAAACCCAGAGGAACTCTCAGACAGCTTTTATGGCCTTTCTTGCTCGAATTTTTTGAAACTCTTGTAAGTGGATTCTCACAAAGTTCTCTTCACATAAGTTGTTCCTATTTGTGTCTAGTTTCTTCTTGGATATTTTATGTAGATTTTCATGGATGTGTGATAGGTAAAAGGTTTGTTTAAGCATGAAGAGGTCATTTTGGGAGATGGTTCAGAGAGTGTGATATTTTGATATTTTTTATTAACTTCTTGGCAAGATTTTGGTCTGATATTTTTATGGTTATAGGTAACATGCTAATATCAAAATTTAATGAAGATTCATTGCATGTTATAAGTTTTTTTATAAGACCTTTGCGTAGATATAAAAAGTTGGAAACTTGGAGTATGAAAACAATTTTTGTTTTGGAAGAGCTTAGGTCTTTTATTGTGAAAGCATGATCCAATGGCTTTGACATTCACATATGATACTCTTAGGAATTTTATCTATGTGTTAGAATGTTTTTCTTTAATATTTATGGTGTTGATCTTGAAGATATAAATTTTTATGCATGCAAACCTCCGGTTAGGTCTTCTGTGTGAGGCTCATGGATGGATCTATGTTTTTTATGAAATGTTTACCATGTGATCTTAGGTTTAATGATTATTATATTTGTTTTAGGACTTGCACATAAATCATATGATTTTATTTATTGATGATTTACTTCATGGAAGTTTCGGATCTAATGGTTTGATCACAATCAAATCTCATAGTGCTCGGTTTTGGAAAATATGTACAAACTGATTGTGTTGAGTTTGATTTTGTGACTTCTTGTGGTTTTGGCTTAATTATTCAAAGCATGATAGCCCTTAGGAAAATGTGTTATGAACATATTGGGAGTATGATATTGATCTTTTGGAGTTCCTGAATTGTTTTGAAAGAAGATAGACCATGAACATTAAAGGTTGTTCCTTGAGGTCAAATACTTGAAGTTTTACCATGAAGAAATTTTGTGATTTTTATTATATAAGTTTGGTGTTTGCTCTAGCATATTATTTAAGCATAGGATATGATTTTGTATCTTGCATATTTCAGTTTTAGCATGAAAGATAGGGTTTGAAGGAATTCCAACAAAAATAAAGAGTTTTAGCATTGTCATGTTTCGGTCTATGCTTGGTTCACATACTTGTATTATATTTTACATTTTTCTAATTAAGTATTCGGATTTAGAATAAAATTTACATGAAGAATGTAAATTTTTTTGAGTTTTGGAGTTAGGATGTAAAATCCTTAAGTTAGGGGTAAAATGGTCATTTTACTTTAAGTCAGTATTTTTATGTTTCTAAGTTTGTTAGTAAGAAGTTTCTAACATTTAGAAATGTCTCCCTACAGTTACCGTTTATTCTTGTATTTACTTTCAGAATATTTATGTATGTGTGGTAATAACAAACCACCATTCACGTTTATTATGCTTGTTATAAATGTTATGTAATGCCATGCCATGATTTATTTTTAGTACATGTTTATCTATCACACATCATGTTATGCTATGCCATATTATTTTAGTTATACAATTGACATGATTATAATGTTATGACATGCCATGTTATTTTAGTTAGATGATTACCATGTTATGCCATGCTATGTCATTATAAGCATCGATCATGAACATCTGTCACATGCACAATTATCATGTCATGAAGCATAAGAGTCATCATGAAGTATTTTTTAGTCAAGCATGAAAGATTTATCAATTCGTTTCGTGGGGTGGTGGTACAAACCATGGCAGGAGGCTGATTCAAAATCAATCCAATCGATTACAACACAAACTAAATCAAGGTGCACCCAGTTTGGCTCTTTGAGTTGGTTGATGCAACCAATTTCGTCCAAGGCTCAAACTGAGTTTGGGAGGGTCTCATGAGGTGTTTAAGGACACCATATTACCCTTGAGGAAAAATCACAAAAATGTTGGGCCCAAGGGCAAAACAGTCCAAGTATTACAAAGGAGATTGCACAAAACCGATTGGTGCAAGATTTGGGCTTGTTATGTCATTTTTCTAAATAACATGTGGGGTGGTTTAGCTAGGGTATTAACATGATCTAATCATGGTTTAATGTAGTATTAATTCAAGAAAAATTGAATTAAAAGGTTTAAGAAAAGATTAAACTCAATTAAGTTTCAAAGCATGGCTTAAAGTGCACTAACCTCAAGTATAATGGTTAATAACCTTAGCCAATCTTTAAAACTTAATTAGGTATGATTTGGGCTTAAGGAAACCAATGGTATGGTGTATTGGACCTTTGATCTTGAATGGTAAAATAAACCCAATCATGGCTTTGGGCCTTGTGGGCTTTAAAAGGGCTAAGTGTATGGATTCAAGGCTTAAGGGCTTTGAATGAATCTCAAGATCCACTAAATTGGGCTTGACAAGATTTGACTTGGCTTAATTGGGTCATGGGTCCATTTTATACCAAGTTTGGCCTAAAGGCCCTATACATTCCTTATACTTGGGCCAAAATTAGTCTTGATTCCCTAAGGCCTTGGTTCAAGGTTTTCTTGGGCTAGGCCCATGAATGTACTAGGATCCTAAAAAGCCTCACCAAAATTACTAATGGGCTTGCCTCTCTAATCCTTAGCTCATTAACACTAAGTACCAACACTAATGCTAATCCCACTATCAACCTTAATGTAAGTAATTAACCCATAATTAAGAGTCTAATCTAGAGTACTTAAGGTTAATCAATGGTTAATTAGGCGGGGTATTACATATGCCCATAACATATGGTACCGTCTTCATATCATAACATAGGCCGTTACATATCTTATCATTCATACTTCATCATAATCATACTTGCATACTTGTCATATCATAAATTCCAAATGAAATCACATTCTTTCATAAAATTCCGTGTTACATTTCCTTACATAAAATCATGATTTTTCATAAATATTTTAATATATAAATCTTCATATAAAATCATGCATGGCTTTTTATAAATTATTTTAATGCATAACTCTCACATAAAATCATGACTTTTCATAAATCTTTTGATGCATAACTCCTTTCATAAAATCATGGATTTTGATAAATGATTTAATACATAATTCTTCACTTAAAATTATGGATTTTCGTAATTTTCTCATGACTTGAGTACGTAAAAAAGGGTTTCCAATGGAGGGCGTACATGCATAATATTTTCATAAAAGACATGTCGTTTACAGTATATACATGTAAGGGTATGATCATGCTACTTACCTTGTAATGTTGCTTCCTAAAATTTTCGACGCAAAATCGATCATAGTGCTGGATTAAGAGGTTTATGGTGTTTTTCCAAATAACACGTGAAAGGGAGATATTTATAGAGAGATTTCAGAGAGAGTGGTGACTAGTTTGAGTTGGACTCGGTTAAATAGTTTTAACGTGAAGATAACTTGAAGAGTTGTATCCCTATTGGACTAAGATGTCAAAAAGTTCAAGTTCGAGTTGGACTCGGTCATGATCATTCAAGAAGAGAGTTTGAATCTAAAAAATGATCTAGTAGTTCATTCAATGTAGGATTGGCAGTGACTGAGACTGCATAAGGGACTTGAATCATTAATGATTTTAAATAGAAATAAATTTCTAGTTGTCAATCTTTAAATTCTAAAAAGAGTATAAATCATTTAATAAATAATAAATGAGATTTAACCTAGTTATTGAGCCTAATTAAAAATCCTAATCAACCTCGATAATTTATCATTCATGGGCTTATCCAATATGACCCATTAAATATAATTTAGGTCCAATAAAAATTATTAATATCTCGACCTTAGAATTATTGGGCCGAGTCGTTACACGGGTAGAGAGAGTCCCCAAGTTGATCGTGCATCATGTTCTTGTGTGTGTTGACCGGGTTGAGTGATTTCTCGAGTCGGTTGGGTTGGATTTGGTGAATAAACTCAGACGTTGGGGGGTAAAGTGATTCCCCTTGTCGAACGAGTGGAGCGATTTCATGTTGATACTTATATGATGAGATATTGTGGATATCAAGTAGATTGATAAGAGGGTGTGTGACGCCCCCAACCCCCGCTTAGAATGGAATGGAGACTTAGAGTGTCAGGACGTGCAATACTTGGTTACATTCTCCCGTTCATGACAATTAATATGCAATGCATCTTACTATGCAACTAGCAGTATGCACTAGCAGTATGCAATAATCACAGCAGAAAAAGGGTAACTTCTAAAAATTTCATGCCAAAATGAACTAAATACCCCAATAGATCAATTAACATAAACAGATATTGCCTTACTTAAGAGGTCCTCATAGTAAGGCATAAGTTCATACCTAAAGTGGGAGATAGAATCTCCTTATTATAGATACTACATCAAAGTTTCACAGTCAAATCAATTCTCTCATATGCTCTTTGGTGTATAGAGTTATCGCTATAAACATTAACATCAAATCCAGCATCTGCTAAAGATTGGGCTCATCCTCAACCATCTAAAGCCAAGGGTTCATCTTCTTAGTTGTATGCCGGTCCTGACACGATTTCTACCATTCTGAGGGGAATGGTAGCGGCACTACCACAGTGAGATTCCTTGAAATCTTAGTAAGTTTGATAACCAACTTGTACAGAGATAAGATATGCATGATTAAGGATAAATATGAGATGCATGCAATATATGAAGAAATATTTGTATTTGCCTCCCATCCAGATTCCTCAATATCTTTTAGAAAATCTTTAATGCACATTTTCTTATAGAGAATATTTTTTTCACTTCATCTTTTTCAAAAACATAACACTTCTTATTTATTAGAGCCATTGTTAACATAACATAACGTTTGGTATCGTCACAACTCCCCTATATGTACTGAGTATTTGCTGGTGACCGTAGTACAACTCATGTTAAAACTACATTGTTTGCAGACTCATAACCCAATGCATTGGTATCATAACATTTCATCATCATATCATATCATCATAACGTATACACCCACTAGCATTAGGTATCATATATGACTTCATTCCGGCATTCTTTAAAAAGAACCCATTCGAAGCCCGTTGACGGTTCTTTGTTAACTCAGGAGTTACCGCTCCATTTTTACTCACTACAGAGTGGACAAATGATTTCCACTAGGATAATTCTCCATCCTAACATTTCGGGTCGTGACAAAAATTATTTTCATGCATGCTTGAAAAAAATGTATCTCAATCCATGTGCATAAATAGTAAGCTTCATGTGAAAATGACATTTACAGTAATATGCTAAAATGGTGAGAACTTCACTTGTCATGTAAGCAAGTAATCAAACACTTAATGATACATCATATGATATTTCATGCTCAAAATGACATTTAATATGAATGAGGCATTCATACAAGAATCATAAATAAATTATCTAAAAGTAAGTTTGAAGCTAACTTACAAACTTTCCGGGTACTTAAGAATTTGGTGTGGCTGTAATAAGAGTTATTCTAAGTTAGAAATTGTAAAACCAAGGAAGATGTTCAAAATCAAAGGGGGTCTTAAACTTTCACTATTTGCATTTTGGCCCCCAAAACTGCCCCTATATTTCCCGAAATTGCCACGTAGGCATTAAACTTTCACTATTTGCATTTTGGCCTCAAATTTCACCAAATTTCACAAACGTAATATTTTCCATGTTTTAAATCCATATATGACCTTACAATTGTAAGAATCAATCAACTACTATGCCTGGTCCATCCAACCCGTGGCATGCATTTGTGGGCTTTTTTGTAATTTCAATTCTATAACCTCTTTGGATGCAAGAGTGATCAAGTTTCATCAAGTAGCAAACCATAAATCTAATCTCGGGGACATGTTTACTACTTAGGTTCAGGTCACACGAGTTCATCCCAACACTTATGGATTGGTTTTTACCAAATCATCATAATACCTTCAAACCAAGTGCACGCATAATGTTTCTAGCTTCTCTTTGTCAATGTGGGTTTTAAAGCCTAAATGAATCATGCATTCTAACTCTCATATTGATAACAAAGGATTTTTAGATTTTTAATACTCATGCTTTGGAAACTTAGCCAAGATTTAACAAGATAAATTTCAACTAAGTGGAAACCGAAACATGCTAGATGATCAATACAAGATATTGATTTATAAACCATTCATGACATGTTGTTTTCCTCAAATTTAAACCTTCAGTCAATTATTCAAGACATTAGTAAAACATACAAGATCATATCAAGACATGTCATGGCTAAAATTTCACCCCAAAACAATTTATTCAAGCAAGACTCCAAATTTGAATCAAAACGCATGTCTTCAAGTAAAACCTAATATAACTCAATCAAATCTTCATTCTCATGCCATAATTCAAAGCCTAACATATTAATCTAACACCCAACAAAAGATAGAGCATGATTGCTTACCAAACTGTGACCTTTGAAGGCTCTCAAGAACAACTCACTTCAAGAATCTCACACTAATCACTCGGCTTTGCTCTCTTCTCACCCTTAGAGTACTTTGCTCTCAAGAACACTAAGACAATGCTTGAGAAAGTTGTGTGAGGAAGTTAGGGGTGAAAGGGAGTATTTATAGGATTCAATGGAGGGGTGAGATTTGAAGGGGTGCTCGGCTTGGCTAAAGGTTGAGTGGTGGATGTGGGAGGTGGAGGGTCTTGATTGTATTTTTAGTTGTGTCCACACTTGGTCAATTGAATAGTGGCCTAAAAATACATGAATACCTCATTGTCAAGTGCTAGAGGAAGGCCATAGGTTCAGGGGCTAAGTAGTTCCAGAAATGTGAAACACAAATCCATGGGCTTGATGGCCGGCAGTTTTGGTTCACACAAACTGTCCAGTTTTGATCCCTCTATTGTCCCATCCTCTTGTTCTAATTTGAAGGCATAACTACCACTATTGAGTGGCCTTCTCATGTGGTTAATGAAGTGGGGTTAGTTGTCATTTGATTTGGTTTGAGTATAAAATGAAGGAAGGGTTTTGGACGTGCATGAGTTTCGATCAATAATGGTCTTCTTCACCATCCTATTTGCCAATCGGTTTTGTTGCTCATGGAAGGGGATTGGCCAAACATAAAATTGACTATTTTGAAGCACTTCCTTCGGGTGAAATGGCAGAAGTGGTGGCATGAGGGGGTGGCTAATTTTTGTGCAAAAAAGCCTTGAAGAAACAAGGGTATTCGGTTTGGTCAATACTTCATTTCCTAGGTGAATAATTGTGTTTTTGGCTTGGCTTATGGGACTACTTTGGTCAATGGTTTTCCTAGGTGACCATTTCCTAGGTGAATGGTTTTCTGCACCATTCTAGGTGACATAATGAGGTCTGAATGGTGCAAAAAATCTTCATGAAAGCTTATGGAAGGGGCGTGGTTTTGGTGGCTAGTTTAATGGGTTGCTTGGTTTTGCACCAACGGTGCTGATTGGTGGGTTGTTTGGCATATGACATGCCTTTGCCTTAAGTGACATGGGTTGGGTTAGTTCTAACCTTTAAGGATTGTCTAAGAGGTAAAACAAGTGTAAAAGATAAAAATTACAAATATAAAATTATGAAGAAAACTATGCAAGTCATGATGTTTGAGTTACTATTCATGGGTGTGATGAATAGTAACCTTAACTTAAGTTAGAAGCCTTACCATGGTTGAAAGGGAACCCTAGGGGCATGTGGGTTGGGTTTGGGCAGAATGGAAACCAATGGTATATGGTGTATATGGGTCCCATTTGGAAGAGTGATATGAAATACAAGGCTTAGGCTTCAAGTGTTGGGTTCTCATTGGACATATAAACAAGCTTTTTGTGTGGGTTTTAGAAGTGGACCTTTACTTGGCTCTATGTCTAGATTTATTGGGCTTTTCCTTGGCCCAATAGTCCACTAGGTTGGGTCCCAACTTTGGATCTTTTCTAAATTGGACCAATAGCCTTGAATCTTACTAAGTTGAGCCCAATAGTTTTATGTCTTCTAAGTTGGGTCTAATGTCTTATGTCCATCGAGTTGGGCCTAAAGTCTTATGTCTACTACATTGAGCCTAAGGTCTTTGTGTCTAAACTTAGTTCATCTCATCTTAGAGCATTCTCATTGGTTTGGTCAAATTCATCTTCAAAATTTAACCAATATCACACTTTTTTACATTTGCCTATTCCATTTAAATTCAATCTCTACATTGAATTAGCCATTTACACTCTATATAATAATAAAATATTATTAATTTAATAAATTTTTTATTTAATTTATTTGTATCACATTTTATAATTCTACCAATTTAATATTAATAATAATTATATTCTAATTAAATTAAATTAATATTTATTAAATTTATTAAATATTAAATTAATATTAAATATTAATAATTATTATTATTATATTCTAATTAAATTAAATATTAATATTTATCAAATTTATTAAATATTAATATTAATAATTATTATATTATAATTAACTTATCATTATAATTAACTTAATAATTAATATTTACTAATTAATTTATTTTTATCACATTTTTATATTTAATAATAATAAATCGAACTAAATTTCTTAATTACAAAAAATACCTACATATTTTGTGAGAGAAGTGAGAATTGAATATTTTAATATTTGCCTAACTTACTGTTCACCTACAAATTTGGAGAATCACTGTAGCAAAAGTCTAAAATTTTATAGAGATGCTCAATCCAATGTGGTGGTTTTTTGGCACATATTGGCTAAAATTTAGCTATCATTGGACTTTGGCCAAGCCAATGAGGATGCTCTTAGTAAGCTAGGGCCCTTATTAAACCACTCTTGGGCCCTCTCCAAATCTATCTAGTATTTTAACCAAATTACCTAACCCATCAAGGTGGCAAGCCTCTAATATGCCATATGTCATTCATCCATTGGCCTCTTGGTATATTTCCTCAAATTAATAAAGCACTAAGATTTTCCTAATAATTCTAACTAAACCAAAGGTGTAAGCTCTTTTGCTAACTCAAGCTCCAAAATTTTTCATTTCTCTTGAGTATCCCAACTTTTACTTAGCTAGGGTCATGGGCCATGGCTATTAGGGTCAAGGTCTAAGGTGTTTATAAGTGGGATGTTACAGGGTGGCTCCTCACATTAATAATGACTATGCATATATGAGATTTGTTCAGAGGGTGATTCATCGCCATGCCTATGTACTTGAGATTTATTATGAGGATGATTCCTTGTCATAACTATGAATACATATGTTTATGCTCAAAGGGAGATTCCTCGCCATACACACACACACACACATATACATACAAATACATATATATATATATATATAAATATATATATTGTGATTGTCTATCATGAATATGAATTTATTGTGATTGTCATGATTGATTTCGGTTTAGATATGAATTGTATTTTGGAAGGAATAATACCAATAAGTATTATGCAAAATCTACTGAAAGATTATTCTCGGCTAATGGATCTCAGATGAAGATCAAGTATGAGCTCAACACTGCTCATGTCTGCCAGAATAATATTAGTTTTAAAATTCATTCAATCCTTGTTAAAAATATGATTGACAAAGTCATATTAGGAATTCCTTTCATTTCTTCTTTATACCCATTCATTTCGGAAAATGATGGCATTAATACTGGCTCTTTTAGTCATAAAGTAAAGTTTAAATTTACTTCAAAATTTAATATTGATACTGATAAAAATCTGAAATCTTTACTCTCTGCAAAAACAAAACATTTAAATTTTCTGCAACATGAATCAAATATAAAAAGCTTGCTGAGCAATTTTTTGGTTATTTATTACAGTTAAAGATTAGTAATTTTAACAAAAAAACTGATTGATGATGTTTGTTCTGATCTTTCAAATGCTTTATGGCATGGTAAGAGACATGTTGTTGCTTTACTTTATATTAAAGATTTTTCTAAGAAAAATATTTCCACCAAAGCTCGACCTATTCAGATGAATAGTGAGACTTTAGAATTTTGCAAAACTGAAATACAAGATTTGCTTGCTAAAAATATTATTAGGCATAGTAAGTCTCATTAGTCTTGTGCTATTTTTTATGTCCAGAAAAATGCAAAAATTGAGAGAGGGACACCTTCCTAGTTATTAATTACAGACCTTTGAACAAAATCTTAGAGTGGATTAGGTATCCTATCTCCAATGAGAATGATTTGACTCATAGACTTAGCCACATTGTAGTGTTCTCCAAGTTTGACTTGAAATCAAGATTTTGACAAATTCAAATTAGTTAATCAGATAGATATAAAATTGGTTTTACTACCCCATTTGGACATTATGAGTAGAATGTAATGCCTTTTGGACTGAAAAATGCCCTTAGTGATTTCCAAAACATTATGAATGATATTTTCAATTCATTCACCAATTTCGCTATTGTTTATATTGATGATGTCTTTATTTACTCAAAGTCTATTGATGAATACTAGAAACATTTGAATTCGTTTCTATATATTATTAGACAAAATGGACTTGTTGTCTCTGAAAGCAAAATTTGACCTATTAGTCGTGCTATTGAATTTGCTGACAAATTTTTCGATGTCATTCTTAATAAAAACCCAGTTATAGAGATTTCTTGATTCTCTCATCTATGTTGTAGAATTCTACAAGGATATGAGAAAATAATATCGTCCACTCTTTAGGCGACTACATTCCAACCCTCGCCCTTGGACTGAAATTCATACTAATCTTATTAAACAGATCAAGACACATGTTAAAACTCTTTCTTATCTTAGTATTCATACTTCTGCTTCTTTCAAAATTGTTGAAACAGATGGCTCAACATACTTTTGCCAGATGGCAAGCTATTTTAAGTGTATTTGATTTTAATATTGAATATATTAAAGAATCTCAAAATTTTATTCCTGATTTTTTTACTCATGAATTCTTGCAGCAACCATGAGCAAGAAAAAAGACAAGGGGAAGAAGATTGTCACTCCTCCCCCAATTCCTGCATTAAAAATGAGCTTGCTACTCCCCTTGATATTGCTAATAGGTTTACTACTCTTGATAGTATCCCTACTATTAAACCTGCTTCATTTTCTATTGCTCTTACTACACCCTATGATCCATATGCTAAACCTATTACCTCCACCCTATATTTTCCTGCTTCAAAAACCAATTATATCAAGAAGCATTTTACTCATAATCTATTTTAGGTAGAAACAAATAGATCTATGTATACAAATCCTATTAAAACTGCTTCTAGTTATTTCCCCTCTAGTTTTCACTGGATTCCAAAGAATCCTGCAAAAAACTTCAATACCACTCTGCTATCCTGTTCCAAGCAGAATCCTTTATTATTAAACTCATTTATGATAAGATTGATAAAACCAAATTAATCTATCACAATGCCTACATCTTAAACATTGTTACTGAAGAAAAATGGGGAACCCATACATATTCTACAAAAAAAACTCCCCCATTCTGATATTGTTTACTGTTACTTCGTCTACATCGATGCCTGGTTCAAATTTATCCTATTACAAACTTCAGAGATGACACACTCTTGGTTTCTTAATTTTGACAAGAAATTCAAGATTGATTTCCCTCTTTGGTTCCTGAGATGGTAGCACCAGTTTGACCATATTCCTGAAGCCTTTCCTAATAACCTTTAAAAGGCCATTAAGTGTTTTGCAACTATTTTCAAAATGGATCGTTATAATTAGAAATTCCCCTACTTCCTCCATTTTTACAAAAAATACAAGATTCATTGGATCTTAAAATGGAGTTAAGAGTGAAATGGAGATATATTGGTCCGTTATTGGTTCGTCAAATGATGGGATAGATATCCCCATACACAGGATGTCATTGATAATGTCGCCAGAGATTTTTCTCAAACTGCTCTAGATCTCAAAAGTATTGAGGAATTCCTTGCTATTAAACAATGTTCCCTGCCCAGATACCCAGCCACTACCTCTGCTAAACAGATTGTTAAACCTACTACTTCATCCACTACATCTAATAAATCAACTAAATCTTCTAAGTTCAAGAAGAAGTCTGTTTTCCAAGGACTCAACAAAAAAGATTTGATTTATTTATTGAAGAAGTCCCTCCAAGACGACAATGATAATTCTGATGATGAGTCTGAGGCATCCTCTGAAGCCTCTGTTGATAATACTAACCCTTATGATAACATATTTGGACATGATCCAGAAACCATCCCAAGGCTATCCAGTGATTGATCTAGAAATGATGAAATTATTGACGATGGTACAACACTGAGATTTTAGTGTTCACTACTGCTAAAGACCCCCTAATTCCCGTTGATGTTTCCTACAAAAGTAGAGATTCCTTCTTATTGAACTTTTGTTTTTTAGTAACTTTCTTACATCCAAATGAATAGTAAAAGAAGTCAATTTACTGTTCACTACTGTTCATTGTACTTGTATTTACTATTCACTAATGTTCACTACTGTTGAAATAATAGTAAAGGCGCCTCCTTGATCTATAAAAGGAGAACCTAGCTTCAGAAGAGGATCATCTTCCTTTTTTCCCATTTCTTCCATCTTTCTTTGATACCATTTGTTCCTCATCCAACTTCTTTGTACATTTTGTAAGTTATTTTGAATAAATGATTATTTCTACTTACAATCATCTTGTCTTTATACTTATTATCTCCATCTGATTCCAGTTATATGGTCCTGCTTTTATTTTGTAAGTTATTTTGAATAAACAACTATTCCTACTTACAATCATATTCTCTTTATACTTATTATCTCCATCTTATTCCAGTTATCTAGTCCTGCTTTTATTATTTTAATTAATTCCAGTTATCTAGTCTTACTTTCATTTCTTTTGTTAATTCACCTGCACTATCACTCTAATTATTTGGTTTACTCCAGTTATCTGGTCCCTACTTCAACTCCAGTCATCTAGTCCCTATTTCTTTACCTGTTAATCTATTCTTTATCTAACCTGTGCATGCATATATATATATGTGTGTGTGTGTGTGGGCGCACGTGCGCACACATATTTATTTACATGAAACTGTGTACTGAGATTTCTTAGAAGTCTCATTGTGGTAGTCTCACCTATGGTTTCGTTTACCGAAGCCAAAGAGTTTGATGCAAACTTAGCCTAGGCAAAGTTTCCCAAGGAAGAAGGACCAGCCCCACTTGAGGTGTAGTAGACACGGAGCCTGTCTCCGATTAGTAGATATTTGTATTTGTTAAAATGTTTATTTTAGTTAAGCAATAAATCATGTATGGTTCGTTGTATTTTGATATAAGTGATGAACTAATGACAATGCATAATATTATTTAAGAATAAGGGACGATGACATATGAATATTACTATTGAAGGTTAAATTTTCTTACTGATACAAATCTCTGGAACATTTAGTATTAGTCTCCGACTAATCTGTTTACTTGTTATGTTGTAATTTATTTTTCTTGGCGTGTGCTCAATTCTTAAGATTTGGGATGTTCTCGACTGATTGTCACCCCTGGCACTGTGGATCTCGCCAAATTCTTTGCTAATGAATGGGGGGTGCCACAACGAAAAGGTGGATTATGGATATTGAAAGTAATTTCAAAATGTGTGGCTGCAAGGAGGGCCCGAAGGTACTATAATCGAGCTATATATTTGAAGGGGAAGATGCAGTTTGGTGGAAAGCCAAGAGGTAGCCGCTTATTATGGAGCTAGGGTCTATGGGAGTCATTATTTGGGAATGGTTTAAGAAGGAATTTGATGATCGGTATTTTCCTATCATAGTAAAACAGCAGAAGTCAAATGACTTACCGAGGATATGTGCCCGAGTGACCTGCTTATAGATACAAGATTTTTACAAACTAGTGATCGTGGCCTCAATCGCGGAACACGAGCATCGTAGTCTGACGGCAATGATGATGAGTCAAAACCGAGGGTCTGGAAGGAAGTAGTTTGGGGTCGTCTCAAAAGATTGTGTCTATAGTCACACAAAATGGCAACCAGCATAAACACCACTTTGATAAATTATACAAAGATATGGATAGAGCTCCCATAGAGCTGACCCGAGATGGACAAAACTGCATTAATGCCTACCTATCATTTCAGCATCATGTGAAGTGCATTACTTTCACTTAGGGATATATGTTCATTCCAATGAATTTGACAATAAAGAAAAATCATTAGACCGCCAAAGCTCTCTTTTACTTCTTCAATTTCACTTTTTTCGTCCTTAAAATTTTGGTGTTTATATTTTCATTCTTATGTTGGATCAACTCTAGCACTTTTTGACAACAAGTGCTTTGATTAATTTTGTTCTCAACCTATTTAAAAAACCCACATTATTTTTTAATCTTTTAATTCGGACACTTGAAAAAATTGCCTACTAAAATTTTTGGGATTGCCACATATCCTTAACCTTTTGCCCTCGTAAAGAAAGACTTGACATGGAATGCAAAGTATAAACTCTCCATATTGATGCAAAACCACTGTGAAACCAGAGTATATATTAGGTTGTTATAGCGACTCAACAAGCACTAATCAATCACCCATACACATCCAATAAACCAATCATCTTTCATACTCAATAGGTCACCTGTTGAAACCAAATAAACTAGGTCCAGCCCATTGTGACAATCCTCAAAAGCAAGAGGGAAAAGAAGGAAGACAAGACAAGATAAATATGATGAAAGTAATAAAGTGTAGGAAGAAAAGTCGTGCATAAAAAGGGAAAGTATGACAAAGACATAAAGCTGACATCTTACCAACTACTCTATGTAGGCCTTAATAAAAGGAATTGAGTAATGTTATAGAGAAATTATTATAGTAGTGCATACTTTACACTCACTGCGTAGCTGCTTCTAGTTGATTGTTCCCAACACTCACTTGAGAAAATATGTGGTCTAGATGATGCCACATCATGTGTGCAAAATAGATGCTCACAATAGTGACTTCTATCTATATTTATTCAAAAAGAATTTCCCTACCAAATACCCAAGGGGACTTCTCGAGGGGCTTCTTCTACCCTCATCTTGAGCATAGCAGGGATCATCTTTTTCATCTAGGAAAAAAAGTCATCATCCTTAACTCTACCACCCATATTGTACTGAGAGATATACGAGGCTATAAAAAACTGTACAAATCACCAAATATAATATATTTTCTCTCCAAACAATCCGTGTCGAACCACGTAACTTTGTGTCTCTCTTTCATTTACATTTCATTTATTGTTTACTTCCATAAATGAACTCAAAGACATCGTACCAACGCTTGAGCCACTATCGTAAATTGCTCATTCTTCCTTTTCTGCCCGTAACAAAAAATGCTTCAACACCTCCAATTAAACAATGAACCAACTAATAGACAACCACCAATTAATCACTTTAATACTCGGCAGATAAGTCCTTTATAAATCATTATTTGACTACTCGACAAAACAACCCAAATCCTAATAAAATAACTTTGTCGGAGAACGTGAGATGAATCGACAAAAAAGTGACGACAACGATGAACTATGAGCTAAGAAGATGATAGGGTTCAATTGCATTTGGAGAAATCGGAAAGAATATGTGAGAATATATTGAAACCTCACTCAGATCTAGTGCAGGAAGCTTCATATGGAAAAAAGATTAATTAGTTAAGCGTTATTATGGGTTTGACACAACCACCAAATTGAAGGTTTTTTTCCTTGTGGAAATTATTTTAAATCAATTATTGGAATTTGATGATGATGGATGAAATATGAGCTTGTCGGGTGATCATATTCAATATCAATTATGGAATGTACAGTAAATCAATTATCGGTGACATTTGACTCTACTATTCACTATTTATTCATTGTAGCTCATTTATTTATGAGAAATGTTAATAAACCGCTTGAGTTTGCCCACCTTGACTGCTAATGTATTTAATTTTCTTTTTTTACTTAATAATTAAGAAATTGGCTTATATTATATTGGTGTATTTTTTTTTTTTTTTTTTAAAATATTTAAATATGTTTAAAAAATATAAAAATAAAAAAATAAATTTGTACTAAATAACACACCCAACTGTCATTGCTAGGCGGCATCCTAGGACTCCACTCTATTTATATATGCTCATTGTTTATATGTTCACACAACTTGCATTGGTTCATCATTTTATATAGATGTCGTGGATTTTTATAATCATCTCCAAACACATCACTTAACAATGGAGTAACTATATTATCACCGTTCATTATATGATCATGGGGTTGGCCTGTGCCATAGGGATTCTTCTAAAAAATCAAAGCATTTTAACTTTTCTTGTTATTTCGTTTTCAAACACAATATTATAAAGATTAGTCTGAGCTTGCGTGACTGAGGGCACATGCCTTACTTTTATTGATGTTAAAATTTCTATTGATAGTGACATAAGACGCCATTAAAACTATAAAAAAAAACAAAGTAAATTATTTTTTTTTAAATGTAAAATGTCGATAACCACTTCATTAATTTTTAAATATTTGGAACTTTTAATTTGAGAAACATATAAAAAAACGATAACCACTTCATTATAAGTTATAGAAATATCATTACTCAAAAACTTGATATTTTACTCATATACTCTATATGGTAGTCATGAGCGACTGAGTAGCCAAGCCGCCGAAACATACTGAAATTCCCTTACCGACTAGGACGTTACCTTAAGATTTCTTTGGGAATCTATTGATTTTGTTAAGAAAGATGAATTTTATAAAAAAAAATTTAGAAGTGATCCAGATCTGTCAATGGGGTGAAAAATATTTATTAAGAATATGAACGAGAAGAAATCTTAACAAGAGATTTATTCATGTAAAAAGAAAAATTAAATCTTAGAATTGGAATGTGTAAATATAGAATCCATTAATTATGGACTCCACTCCTTTTCTCCTACGAGAAATATTTAATTCTTTATATTGAGAAAACTAGAGAGAGAATGTTTTGGTAATTGAGGTTTTTTTTTTTTTTTCTTTTTTCTAAGAATCCTATCTTTATTAAAATGCCAAATTCACAATATTGATGGCTGGATTTTAGGGGGAGGATTAAAATTTTAATCTTCAAAATTATCTCCAACTTGAATCATAAATTAAAATTTGGATATAAATAATTAAATATACACCAAATTCGAACATAATTCTAACCTTAAAAAATCATAAATTAAAAATTACCTAAAAATATAATTTTACATCATTTTTTTAACGTACCACTAACAATTTCGGTGTAATGGTGAAATAAATTTTTTCAAGTTCTTTGATTTCCGAAATGTGGATACTAAAATCAATATAATTCAAATTTGAAAATTCAAACCCAAATTAATTTTATCAAAAAAGTATAATGCAAAATATAAAGAAATACTTTGCAACATGTAAGTTGTAAACGAAAACAACAAATGGTTATTTACTGGACCTTGTTACAGTCGTCCAGCAAAACTGATCTTAATATTCCAACATGACTGACCGAATGATGTCTCTATCAGACTAGGAATAATTCTATTTGCCAGCACGAACAAACAATGATAAATAAATTGCATGTGTCAACACAAGTATCCCTATTCCTCGCCAGTCACTCCATTAAAAAAAGAAAACATAAAAATAACTTTCAGAAGGCAACAAGTATTTAAGAAAGCCCAAAAGATAATAATAAAATATTGACTATAAGACAAAAACGTTATAAAAATAACAAAGACATAAAAATGCGATGGAATTGCAAAACTTGTTAACAGTCAACAGAACACAACAAACTAAAAAATTTGCAAACAAAACAAAAACTTTTTAAACATTAAAACAGTCAAAACAAAAGAAATAAATAAATAATAATAATAAACAAATAAAAAGAAAAAGTACCAAATATTATGAAACAAGTAATAAATGTGAACCTTCAGAACGGTAAGTTGAAGTTCCCATAGACTTATTCAACATACAAGGCGGAAGACAAAAGGACAAGCAAAACAGCAAAATACCTTTCCAAGGGGGGAAAATAAAAGAGAGAAAACAAAAACAACTGCATGGAACTAAAATCCTACCTTGGGATGGGGATTTAGCATTGAGAAACCCACCCAGCAGATCTCCGATGGACCAGAGAAGTGAATGCCCTAAAATCCGCAACACCAAGTAAAAACCATTCGAAAGCATAAAAACTACCAGGGCATGACACCACCACACCAGGAAATTTACATGACTGATCAGCTTATACTAATTAATTTATTTAACTTCTTCCCTGGGACTTCAAAAGTAAAATGAGTCCCACTTTTAATATGGGAACAATCTGTTTCAAGAAGTTCTACATCACAAGATGCTCTGACTCAAGTTCTACCTGGGTATCTGTTTTCAAAATTCAACAACCAATTCCACAAGCATACACTCAAAAGGAACAGGCTAATCTTGACCACCACCTAGAGCAACAGCAGGATTTTGCTACTCACCTCGGTAGTAGATCATAGAAGTTGGCTAATCCATCAGTAGAATGCTTAGAGTCAGAACATCAATGCTACAGACCCATCCCCTCCATTAACTTCTTGCCAAGGTTCAATGCCTTGTACAAGCCAAGCCATCCCTCTCCGATCATCAGAGCAGAGTTCCATAAATCCAGAATGTTATGCATATGTAATGGCCGAAAGAAAGTATTTGCCATATGACTTGTAAAATGATATCACAGGGAAAAATACCGCTCATTCACCCTATGGCAGCTATGAGAACTTTCAGGACTTTCTATATGGTCCGTAGGTGGGCAAAAACTTGATCTTGGATACCCGAATCGTATCTCTTGAAAATCATAGAATGGGATAAATTCATTAAGATGCAGCAAATTCAATGGGTCATAACCCACACCTCACTCTCAACCCCATTTTTTATGGGAGCACAAAAACAATGAGCAATAATTCATTGATCGTAGGGTGATGAATCCATCAAAATGTGAATATAATTTTTGGCTCAAACCACATTCCCAAGTTATCTAGAGACTCTTAAACTAGAATGAAGTTGGATAATTGAAAAAGAATGGTCACTGACCTTGGTAAAATTCATTTAATTTCAATTTAAGGTATTTATAAATTATCAAGGTAGTAAAGCACCAATGATTGAGAGATGAAGAAGGAAAAAAAAACAAATACAAAAGGCTAACATAAAGCACATGAGGGGAAAATAATAAATTAGGGTCGAATGCTTGCAACTGGAGCTACTTCCACTGCACAGAAAAGGAGAAAAGAACACATAAAATTTACTGAAATGTTGATTACCTGATATAAATCCAAATTGCACTTCCTGGCTTCACAATACCCAATATAATCACATTCAGAGCAGTCGCATCAAACCATTTTCAAGAAAACATCTTCAAAAGAATAAAACAAGACTTGCAATATATGATGACCCACAAAAAAGACATGGATGGAATCATAAAAGCTTTAAAAAACCTCAAATTAAAGAAAAAAAAATCAAAGAACGTCTTCCAAACCACGTCGGTTTCATCAAGTAACCAAAAGATGTTTCCACACTTATTATTATGGATGCAATCATAAATTCTTATGAAAACTTCAAACTAAGAAAAATAAAAATATCAAAGAATTGTCTTCCAAACCACATAGGATTCATCAAGTAACCAAAAGATGTTTATGATGCCAAGAGGAAAGTAACCACAAATGCAAAAAGTTGTCAATACAAGGAAACGATAACGGGGAAAAAAAACATTGTTTAGTGACAAACTTAAAATCATGGAGACGGGATGTTCTCTGCCTCAAAGTTATGCCAGTATCCCAATACTTTTTAAGAAGATATCGGAACCAATCGTACAACATTTTTTTTGAAAATACGTGAAGGGGTGGAAAGTACTAAAATTGAAAGAAAATACAAGTTTGAGATTCTGGTCTTTATAGTAGGCAAATAATAACTTTTCAGCACAAATTTAAAGACGTCGTTTGCAAGAGTGCCTTGAACTTCAGAAGAATCACCAGAGTCCAAAACTAAATATTTGATGCATCTAGGAGGGGATCTGCACAATGAATACATAAAGCATAAAAACACTAAATTCAAAAACCAACTATTTACAGTGGCAGATGACATAAAATGAAGTACCACAATGACATGATTTAGAATCCATTAATGAACAATGGTTTGATAATAGCTGAAATGCAATCATGGGAACAGAGTGATAAAATGAAATGGAGTTAAAGGTGATAATACCACACAAATCAAACAGAAAAATTATGTAACATCAAGAATCAATTTTCCAATTCATATCACATAAGGTGAGAAATAAAAAAGAGTCAGATAAGGTGAGAAATACTGGAAAATAAATAAATAAATAAAGCTGGTTTTCTAGATATGCTAAGGACGGATATGGGACCTAAATCTTGAGCCATATCTTTAGTGAGGTATAAATCTAGACAACAATGAAAGAAATCTCATCAATGTGAAAAGACTAAATAGATCCACTTGCAGAGTTAATGCAAGTCATATTTCAATGCAAGCGTAAAGAAGCGTTAACTGCAGGACACAAATCTCCATACTGGTTGGACAACAAGAAAAGATCAATAGATCAATAGTCAAGAAATGATGGGTCAATAGGCCTCTGCAATGTTAAATCATTTTAACCCCCACAAAATGACCTGAAGTGGAAGATCCCTCGCAGATAAAGTCAACCATACCAGAATAAGGAATAACCTGAACACAAGATATAACTAAATTTATGACAAGACCTTAAAGCATGAATAAAACGAGAGGCCTTAAGACATCCAAAGGACTCGGAATGCTAGCATATATTTGTGCATAATCAAAACTAAACAAACTAAATAGTAAGTAACCAACTAAACTGACTTGACATATTGCTAACTAATAATCACAATACAAACATTAATTAGGGCGAGAAACAGAACCAAATATACCACAAATAAAAAACAGGCTAGGTAGGCACCTTCGGTCTAACTAGCAACTGATTGCTCCATAAGGGACCATATCACTTATTATTAGGTTTATCATCCCATAAACCACATGGACAATGAACAAGTGCTCACATACCTTGCAGAAGAGAAGCTATAGCACATTCCATCCTTACCCTATACAATCACAGCCCACATATTAAATCAACATGAAGACATGGGTTAACCATTATGAGGGCCTTACCTGGACCTATATGATTGAGTTATCCACATGTATGACTATGTATACAAGAAACCACTATAGGTATTAAGCATTAAGTATCATGTTCAAAAGTATAAGTTCTCTCTCTCTGCCTGTGTGACTAGGTAACCATGCAGTGTATAATTACAAGTTATAAAAGCGAGATATAATGTTTCTAATACTATACGATAACCATATATATTCAATATGCACACTGATTGTAATATGCTTCACATATGATCTTAATTGGCCCATCTAGATATGCATCTTTCTAGTATACATCTGGTGTACTTTGAAAAAAAAAAAAAAGGATTATACATGCCAAAAAAAGCCATGTTCTCTTGGGAGTGTGAATGACTAAAAAAATCCACACAAAAGCCTAAGACTCTTACATTGTTGAATTGAGTTTATAAAATCTAGACTACTTGTCAAAAAAAGAAAGAAAAACCAAACCAAAAACAAAACAAAAGCTGACACATTAAGGGGGAGGAAACAAATGTATGGAGGACAAAATTTTGCTTTCTCGGGACCAATTTTTCCTAGAGCCTCCACCACCTCCCCCAAAAATCTCAGCTAGTAAAAGCTCAAGTCATATTCTTGAGGAAACGGAAGGGCAACATATATAAATGCATTCTCCGAGGGGTCCATTACCCAAACTAAACAGAACCAACGCTGAGATCAAATATGGTCTAGTTAGCCTAACGTAGCAATGCAAGGAACCTTTCTAACTCATTTATAGCATAAATTAAAGCAAGTATCACAGGGTATTACATTCATGTGAGGGCCATGACTATACTAATTGACATTACTAAAAGTAAAGATTGAATCCAACATCCTAATTAAAGATCTCAAAGGGACCTAGCAAGCACATCCAATAAATTTTGACAGGCAAAAGGCACAATTTACAAAGCTCCAGAAATCATCAAAACTTACTTATTACATTTATAAAGTCATTAATACATGAAGAAGTGGATAACATCCAAAGACTCCAAACTGTTGGAAGGGGGCATAATTTTCATGTGCGTTCTAGAATTTCTAAAATGCAATTAAAAATGATTTCAAAAATCTCAACAAGCTCATTTTATTAAAATGCATCTAACGTTCCCAACCAAGTAGTTATTTTGGAGGAAAAAAAGTTGTTAAACCAGCCCCACAACTTTACGTTTCCATATATGTCATCTACATACCAGATTACCAGCTTAAGCTGTTATAATCTCTATTTTCACAACCACAAAACCGAAATCCACAATATATTGTCAACTTAAATAGATAACAAAAATCAAGTAGCACAGGTGAAGGAAAAGGGATTCTACCCAATATACCTGACACTCACCTAATGACCCATGTATGGTGGACCGCTGCCTGGGTGAGGCCTAACAGCACCGCTCTGCCCCATTTGTGGGTTCTGATATCCACCCTGCATCAGCTGCTGGTTCCCATAGCTCCCTCCAGCCTGATTCCCATATCCTGCCGGTGGTCCTGCCTGGTTCACAGGGGCGCCACCGAGACCACCAAGCAGATTACCAAGCCCCAAACCAGCTCCCTGGGTGGCAAGCAATGTAGTCAAGGCCTGACCAAGCACCGGGTTCAGACCCTGTGTCGGATTGAAGCCTACCGCGGGTCCCGACGGTGCCATCAAATGTCCATGGCCAGGGCCACTCCCACCGGGCGCGGAATACTTATTCTTCTCCTTTCTAGAATGGTAATGCGATTGGTGATGATGAGGAAAGGGTGCTTGTTGGTGATAATGTTTTGGCTTTGGACCATCAATAGCCTTCTGACAATGCAAAGTAAGCCCCTCAAAGGTCTTGTGCGGCTCTTCCAAAGCCTTCTTCGCACTATCTGTGTTCTTGTACACGAAAAGCGCAAAACCCTTAGGCTTCCCAGTCTGCTTATCGAGCCCCAATGGGCCGTCCTCAATCTCCCCATATTGCCTAAAGAATTCCAGTAGCTTATTAGGATCGACCTCGGCCGATACATTGCTCACAAAAATCTTCCGCTGGGTGTACTCCGAGACCGGAGGGGTCACAGGCGGTGGGGCTGGGACGGGTCCGGAGGAGGCCAGTTGGCATGAGGTGGTGCGATTGCCAATCTGCTTCTGAGGCTGTCGGAGGGCCTTGCGGGCCCCGCTGCGGTGCTTGAAAAGGATAAATGCATAGCCTTTGGATTTGCCGGAGACGCGGTCTGTGACAGCCTTGCAATCCTCGATCTCACCGTACCTACCAAAGACGGAGATTAGGTTTTCGGCCGTGGTGTCCCAGCCGAGGCCATGGACGAAGATCTTGCGGTGGGCCGGATCGGCGTCAGCCAGCTCGCGCACACTTTCGATCAAGTCCGGATGCTTGTTCACTGCCTTTTTGACGAGGGTTAGAAGCTGTTCCTTCGAGAAGGGCTCCAGAAGGTTCTCCACGGGTTCCTCGTCATCGTCTTCTTCTTCTTCCTCCTCAACTTCCTCCTCCTCCTCCTCCTCCTCCTCTTCTTCCTTTACCTCGGTTCCATTTTCTGTTACGGGTTGGGCTTCTTTGGAGGCATCTAGGTTTTCGTGCTCTTCTTGCTCTCCTACCTCATCTTTAACTCGTACTTCTTGTTGTTCCTGTTCCAGGGGCTCCTCGTGTTCCTCTTCTTTGGAATCATCAACAGCCATGTCCTCTTGTTGCTCCTGGGGAGCGTCTCCATCCTGGTTTGGCTCTGGCTTGGGCTGGAGTTGTTCCTCTTCAACTGGTACAGGTACCTCTTGTGACTGTCCTTCTTGCGGTTCGGCTTCGGGGGCTTTGGTGGGCTCGGGGTCAGAAGATCGCAGCTTTCGCTTCTTGGCCATGGCGGAGAAATTAGGGGTTTTCCTTCTTAAAATCTAGGGTTTGAGATGGGAGGGGACAGACTGGAGTGTTCACCCTATCGCTAACCCTCGTGTGGATTTTAAAGGGTCGGACCGGGCTGGACTCCTCTACTGCCCATTTCATTATATTGGGCTTGAGACCTTTGAAACTACACTTCAAATAACATATACGTTACATGTATACGAGGAAAATTAAAAATTAAATAAAATATTATTATAATATTATTTTTTTATATTATTTTTATTTTAAAATTTAAAAAAATTAAATTATTTATTATATTTTATATAAAAAATTGATAAAATTATAATAATTATATAAAATAAGATAAAATAAAATAGTTTAATTTTGTATAACTAAACTAACTCTAAATGATTTTTCTTGTAATTGTGTGCTAACAATTTTGCCCTTGAAATTAATTAACATTTCGTTTATTTTTACAATTCATCTTATTTTATCTTATAATTATAATTTTTTTAAATTTTTATATAAAATAAAATAAATAATTTAATTTTTTAAAATTTTAAAATAAAAATAATATTTAAAAAATATTTTATAATAATATTTTATTTAATTTTTAATTTTAATTTTAATTTATTTCATCTTATCTTATCTACAAAATCAACCTAGGCCTAATATTATCCATCGTCTCAATTCTAAAGCGGATTAATTTTTTAGATGATTTTATTGTCCTTCCGGGATATTTTTATCTTTACATCGTGAAAATACTATTCTGTGCCTGATAAATCAATGATCTGTCCAGATCTGTGAAAGGCTTTCCGTGAATTCGACATCTCAGCTCATCTCACTACTATTCATTACTATTCAACAACTTTAACTCACAAATTTCACTACTATTCACAACTCATCTCATTACTATTCACAATCTATCTCAACTCATATCAAGTCATCTTCGAATCCAAACGTCTCTTAATCTTAATTCTCTTTGTGTGGCAGTCATCTTGTAGGGTGAGAGACCAACGATGGTAATACATGGCACTGTTCGTGAATTCGACACAATTACAATACAAAACAAGTGATTTTAAATTTTATATAAAGCGTAGTTTGATAGTGAGATGAAATGAAATAATTTTAGATAAAAATTAAAAGTTGAATAAAATATTATTATAATATTATTTTTTTAATATTATTATTATTTAAAAATTTTAAAAAAAATTAAATTATTTATTATATTTTATGTAGAAATTTGAAAAAATTGTAATAATAAGATGAGATGAAATGAGATAAAACACTCTCACCATCCAAACGGAGACTAAATGAGTTTGAGTTAAAAAAAATCGATCCGATAAAATATGATTAATAAATTAATTAATTGCGAATCAACTCACAAAAATCTGCCATCAATTAGTATAGCACAAATAAATTCTATTTTCAAATTTTGTAAATGTTTAGTTTTAAATGTCTTTATATCTCGAATTATTAAACTTTTTTTAACATATAATTTTATTTTATGAAAATATTAATTTTTTATATCTGGTTGGTTTGGATATTCATCGTACAATATTTTATCATGAATTCAATTGTAATTATGAATATTTTATATAATTATCTTTGTATTATATATAAAATTATATTAATTGTGTTAAAAAATAAATTTACCGATAAACTCAATCCTATGAAATGGGTTGAAAATGGTTAAACAAGTTGTGTCTAGATTAATCCAATAAAAATTTATTAATTAAACGGATTATCTGGGTTGTGTCATATCACCCGCTATTTATATAAATTATGTTAGAACTTGATTAATCTAGCACAATTTAATGAGACATATTCAGATTAATCTACATAATTTAATTGTCATAACTTGATACGACACAGAACAACCTTCAAACATAACTTGCCACCTCTAAAATGCTCTAACCATGAGAGGAGACCAACAATAACCGCTTTAACATTTCAGTCTTTTTCTCCCTTCCCCCATCAGACGGTGCATGCAGAGAGTGAGTACATGTATGTTTTACAAAATTAGTTTATAATCTATTCTTTTAATTTCTCGTGTTTTTAATTTTTTTTTATTTGTTCTGTGTTTTAATTTTTAATTTTGTTAATATATAAAACCTGTATCTTTATTTTATTTTATGAGCAATGATAAGTTTACGAGATATTCACGGGTTAAAGTACATGAACTCGTATTGCCACGTCATCTAATGCATAATAAACTCAATTGAAAAATTTTACTCATCATTATTATATTAGACATTTATTTTTATTTTTATTTTTTTTAGTAAATATATGGTATATAAATAATGAGTAGAAGAACTCATCATAACTTATCACTTTAACAGTCTAATTATTTTACAATGAGTTTAAAATCCCAAATTTTAGAAGCAAGTTCTTAAAAATCTTAATAATAATAATTTTAAAACAAGATCGAGACACCATTCTGACCACTACCATTAGAGATAATTGGAACAATCACTAAGAAAATTAATTCGACCATTGCACGACTACCACCAATCGCTACTTGGAGTGATGGCTAGAGGTTGTGGAAAAACATCACCGGAGCCAGATTCGACACCAATGTGAGTGGATCTAAAACTCAAAATGATCGTATTAACGACGTGTTTCGCACACAAGTTACTAGGTTCAATAACCTGCAACAAAGCAAGGTGATGGCTCGGGGTTATGAGTAACCTCTGATGCCTAAGTCAGTGTTCCTTTTCCTTTTGGGAGAATTTAAGTAAAACAAGTGAGCATAAGCTAATTCTAACCTGAGGTTTGGCTTT